>NC_137121.1:10255000-10272500 GCF_949357685.1 Gobio gobio | reverse complement strand
AATCAATGAAATACTTGTAAATATTTTTTTCTTGTTTAAAGCACCTAGCAAAACTTATATATTGATATATACTACAAAAGAGTCTTAACTTACATACATATCACTTTTTATAATAATTTTAGGGTCATTTTGCTTCCCAATTTTGCTCAGCCCACATTTACTTGACAGCATGGGGGAAAAATATGTATCAAAATTACTGTTGGTGTCCCACAGACATGATAATAATATTTGTGCTTTATTTAAACTTTCCCTTCAATATTTTATGCAATTTTGCTTTTAAAATAATTGTCTTATTTTAAGGATATTTCAATAGAAAGCACGGTGAAAATACCGATTAAGAAAATGCTTTGAGTGCATCATTTAATGACTCATCCTTGTTGAACTCTATAAAATCCCTTCCTGACTACACACAATGTCCTCTGTCTCCTTTAAAAGCTTTTATTGTGACTGCTGTCATTGTCCTCTCCGACATGAATAACAGCAGTCCTCTGTTCGCACGCCTCTGGATCAGAGAATCCGTTCATACACACCGTTCTCACCCCAATTTAGCTGCAAATTAAATGTCAGAGCCTGGCACGGAATTCTGATCAGGAAACGCTCAGATGAGAGCAATTTGTCTTTGATAAAAGGCGGCGAACAGACTTTTCCGTTTTCATTAGACGCGTTAAAAGAACAGATGTACGAGAGATGGATTCTATCTGTCAGGGGTTTGACGGTTATCAACCCAAAGCAACACCATCCAGAACAATCAGATCTGTTCTGAGGAGAGCACAGAACATCGAACATGACACAGATGGATCTGGGAATATAAGGTCACGCTCTCTCTCCATGGCTCGGTCTTTCTCTGTCGCTCTTTCGTACGTGATAATCCATCCTGATCTTCATGTCGGCTTGAAGACGGAGCTGAGAGTGATGGCCCGGAGCATGACGTGCGTCAAACATCACAGGCACGTTTCAGATCCTGCACGTACCTGAAAACACACACACTGTATTCACCGTTTCAGAAGGTTGATAGACCCCTAGCAGGCCAAAAGCTGCTCGTTGAGCAAAAGTGCTACAGGCAGAAGGTCACGCGTGAGATATTGTTGGCTGGGAAAGTGCCTTAACCATCTTCAACAATGGCTTCCTGAAAAAAAATCCACTTCACGTTCCCCTGGGAAGTCGCTTTTCTTTGCCAATAGCAAGATTAGTCTTCCACTATGAAGCTGCCAGAGGCTGCAAGGCATGCTTTTCTGTGGAGAGCTGATGTCCACCTGGAGCTTCTTCAGTTCATCAAGAGCAAGGCCTCCTGAACGGACAGATCCTCGGGGTACATCAAAACCTCATCCATCTTTACTGAAAGTGCGTACAACTGACAATGAGAACATTGGAGAGCAGAACCATGCATTTCCATGGCTACAAAATTCATCGACACAACACATCATGTTTTGCACCCCCAAAAAGGGGAAATGGGATTCGGAAATGGCACAAGATTCGGCCATTTGTGCACCAACATTCAATGTGCTTGAACTGACACACGGCCACTAATCTCATCCCCAATTTGAAATTATTAATATGCGTTATTGAGAGAGATGCACTGTATGGTGGCTATGGTCCTGCAAACAGAAAAGGCTTTTAAACAAAGAAACAGGAAAAAATTATGCAAATCACAAAATTGCAGCTGAATGCATTTTGCATGCAAGAATTCCCAGACTAGTGGGAAATTTCGCTCCACCACTATAATCCAAGTACTTGATACGGCACTTTAAAATTCTGAAAGCGCGCTCGTCTGCACATGAGACATGATATACGCCTATCTTCACCATCATTACTGATGCCATGACAAGAATGACAATGGGCTAAATTATTCAAACAATTTAAATTAAATACAATAAAAATAAACAAAATAGTCAAAATACATTTTTTTAAATGGGAAAATTACTTTTATAAATAAAAATAAAAACTATAGAAAATAAATAAAATAAAAATTGAACAAAAAAATAAAATGAAAATCCGTTTAATTAATCTATCTATATAAATATTTTAAATTAAATAAAATTAAACAAAATTAATCAAATTACAAAAGTAAAAATGTTATTTAAAAAAATCTAATTAAATAAAAAGAATATATTAAATACTAAAGAGTAAATAAAATAAAATGTAAACAAAATGAGTGAAATTACAAAAAATAAATAAGCAGCCAAATTATGAAAAAAATAGACTAATATATATATATATTTTTTTTTTATATATATATAAAATGTAATATACTGTACATTTAATACATCAAATACAATTATAAAACATAAATGGACATTTTATATGAAATATATACTAAAAACTCTAAATATATAAAAAATATAACTAAAAAATAAATAAATGAGTGTAATCAGAGCCTGGTTGAAGGCAAGGCAAGTTTATTTATATAGCGCATTTCATACACAATGGTAATTCAAAGTGCTTTACATAGAAAAGGTATTAAAATAGTGATAGAATAATCACAACATATGCATAAGAAATAAAAATAACAATCATATTTAACTAAAGGCTAGAATACTATTCCTGACTAAATTCTGAACAGAAGAGTCCCAGATTTTCGGTTCGTGAGACACAATAGTAGCAGCCCAGCTTCCTAGAGACCTCCTGCCCTTCAATAAGGAGGAGGTTTTTTCCGACACCTTCTGCCTCTGACAGCTTCCAGTGTCCTTCCAACCCCTTAATGGAGTGGAGTTATCGCCCACCGTCTGCCTCTGAAGGCTTTCAGCAATACACCAGCCTGCATCCAAAGACCTGGTGTTCCACACTCCTCCCTATTGAAGGGCAAGAGGTCACTAGGAAGCCAGGCTACAACTAGTGTGTCTCACAAACCGAAAATCTTCTGTTCAGACAGGGGAGCCCCAAATTTCTTATGCATCTGTTGATCTATATATCATATTTTTATTCTTTTTTAATTCTCTTTACAACTGTTTTAATTATCCTTGTTTTTATTTTTTGGTTAAGATTTTATTTATTTTTGGTTAAAGGAACACGCTGACTTTTTCTAGCCTAGCTTAGCACAAAGACTGGAGGTAAATGGCTCCATCTAGCCTACTGCTCAATAAGTGACAAAATAACGCCAACACGATGTAACTATACACATCACAACATGTAAATAGGAAAATGTTGGTGTTATTTTGTCACTTATTGAGCAGTAGGCTAGCTGGAGCCATTTACCTCCAGTCTTTGTGCTAAGCTAGGCTAGCGGTGGGTGCGTCAGACAGAGTTATGGCACGGAGATGAGAATGTTATGTATGGACTACTAACTCTGGGGATACGGTGAATAAGCTAAAGTCCCAAAAAGTCAACGTGTTCTTTTAAGGCTATCTGGTCGGAACAGTTGAGAGTAAATTGGGAAGTGAGACGGGGAGTCTACATACAGTACTTGAATAAGATTTGACTTCTGTCATTGATGAGTGAAACAGGAATGTAGGTTGGGGCTTGAATTTATCCATTGGGAATTGATTGGATCATGAAAAGTTACAAGGAATGGGGCATAAAAGTAGTCATTTAAGAGGAAAGCAATTTTTTAATCAAAGATTATGAAGACAAAAAAATTTAAACTACACTCACCTAAAGGAGTATTAGGAACACCATTCTAATACTGTGTTTGACCCCCTTTCGCCTTCAGAACTGCCTTAATTCTACGTGGCATTGATTCAACAAGGTGCTGAAAGCATTCTTTAGAAATGTTGGCCCATATTGATAGGATAGCATCTTGCAGTTGATGGAGATTTGTGGGATGCACATCCAGGGCACGAAGCTCCCGTTCCACCACATCCCAAAGATGCTCTATTGGGTTGAGATCTGGTGACTGGGGGGGCCATTTTAGTACAGTGAACTCATTGTCATGTTCAAGAAACCAATTTGAAATGATTCGAGCTTTGTGAGATGGTGCATTATCCTGCTGGAAGTAGCCATCAGAGGATGGGTACATGGTGGTCATAAAGGTATGGAGATGGTCAGAAACAATGCTCAGGTAGGCCGTGTCATTTAAACGATGCCCAATTGGCACTAAGGGGCAAAAAGTGTGCCAAGAAAACATCCCCCACACCATTACACCACCACCACCAGCCTGCACAGTGGTAACAAGGCATAATGGATCCATGTTCTCATTCTGTTTACGCCAAATTCTGACTCTACCATCTGAATGTCTCTACAGAAATCAAGACTCATCAGACCAGGCAACATTTTTCCAGTCTTCAACTGTCCAATTTTGGTGAGCTCGTGCAAATTGTAGCCTCTTTTTCCTATTTGTAGTGGAGATGAGTGGTACCCGGTGGGGTCTTCTGCTGTTGTAGCCCATCCGCCTCAAGGTTGTGCGTGTTGTGGCTTCACAAATGCTTTGCTGCATACCTCGGTTGTGACGAGTCGTTATTTCAGTCAAAGTTGCTCTTCTATCAGCTTGAATCAGTCTGCCCATTCTCCTCTGACCTCTAGCATCAACAAGGCATTTTCGCCCACAGGACTGCCGCATACTGGATGTTTTTCCCTTTTCACACCATTCTTTGTAAACCCTAGAAATGGTTGTGCGTGAAAATCCCAGTAACTGAGCAGATTGTGAAATACTCAGACTGGCCCGTCTGGCACCAACAACCATGCCATGCTCAAAATTGCTTAAATCACCTTTCTTTCCCATTCTGAAATTCAGAGTTCAGGAGATTGTCTTGACCAGGACCACACCCCTAAATGCATTGAAGCAACTGCCTTGTGATTGGTTGATTAGATAATTGCATTAATGAGAAATTGAACAGGCGTTCCTAATAATCCTTTAGGTGAGTATATTTCCTTTTTTTTGACAATCAGACATTTATATTTGTTAACTCATTTGTTTCTTTTAGTCATTAAATTACTTATGTTGAATTTGTCTCTTTCACTCTTGCATTTCACCGAAATCCCATATTAATTCTGACAGAGAAAATGGAAGAAAATAAAACTCAAACTCATAATAGGTTGATACATACAGCACCTTATGTGGTAAACGAAAACCAAAATAGCCCAAATGAATCAATGAACAGATGTCTTAAGAAGTGCATAATGAGCCTTAGATGAGTTTAGCACCATTAGCACTAACTAGCAGACCTTCCCCCCAAGTCATCAAACTCCCAGCACCAAGAGCTCACAACAAAAGCAAGAGCTGAGAGTTGCCAGAGGATATGTATACGTCTCAAGACGGAGACCTGTCTTGCCTCCAGACTCATCAATCACTAATATAGTCCCGGAGAACGCTAGGTATCACAATTTCACTCAACTAACTCTGACCGCGAGGTAATATTTCATAAATGAATGAACTTCACAGTGGCAGATGTGATTAGATAGAGTATCTAAGAGAACAAAAGACAGGAAACGCTCCAGCACTGCAAAGAACGACGTTGTCCTCAGTATTTTGGTCTTGTTTTCTAGCTAAACACTCAGGATTTACTTGAGATGCTAAATGACATGAGATTTCTTATAAGTCTTAGCTCAAATCAAAATGAAGTGAGTTTTTGCTTTAAACGAGAAAAAAAGATCTGCCAGTGGAATGAGAAAAATAAACGTTTGTCTTTTAATTAGTTTCTTAACTCGTTTTGATAAAGACAATGTAGTATTTTTCCTCTCAAGTAAATGTATCTTGATTTAAGAATGAGGAAAACAAGACAAAAACACTGAGGAAGAAAACAATTTTGCAGTGTGTTTGCGATCATGTGACATCGGCCACAATAACCGGGTATTGTTCAGTCGGAAGAAGATGTGCCCGAGAGCTACTGGTCATTATATACACATCTGAAATACTATACGCCGTGAAATCGCCATGTTTTGGGCTTGACCATGCAAAAGAGACGCTTTAAAAGCATATGAATAACTTACAGATATTGATCGAGGTGTGAACGATGGTCATTAACGTTAAAACCTCCATGCAGGCAACCTAAACTGTCCGAGAAGCGTTTCTGTCAAGTGTGAACGTTTCTCAAATTCCCCCTGGACTTTTTTTTATTTTATTTGAGCTTTTTAACTGGAGGGGAGAGAAGTGGAAACTCCTTTTCTACCATGACGCCTAATCACATTTCTCTCTTATTAGTTTCCGAGCGCACCGAGTGAAATTAAGGTTGAAGTGGCCAAATCTAATAAATATTGATGCTCATTACAGTCTCTTAGAGCTTTCTCTACCTGTCTCACTCTCTCTCCATCGCCCATTCGCTTTTCTAGATGTGTCAGCTGTACCCAGAATGCCTTCCAGCCCCTCCCTTCCCGCTCTTTAAATGATCCGCCTGGCAGAGAAACTGGCTGGTATCCGAACGTACGTACCGATGAAAGCATTTCTCCGGACTAAATATAGACGTTGCACACTTTGATGTCTGAAATATTAACGGATATCTCTTGCAAACACGCTCCCAAGAATCAGAGCTGCTTTATTCGATGCCAAACCAGAAAGGAGCGCAAAGAGTGCAAACTGAGAAGAGCTTGACAGAAAAAAAGCTCAGCTCTGTCCTGAACATCTCCCTCGGTCCCTGAGAGTCATAAAAACACCTCTTACCGGATGTTTAACTGCAGTCGGATGTGCCCGTGTTAGTGTGTGTCCGTATCCACAGGGGCGGAATTATATCCAGAATGCTGATGCGGTCCGGAGTCCTCACAAAACACAACCTTGATGAAGAGCTTGCAGACGCATCCGTGATCCACCTGCTTCCAACACGCATGAACACACAAGCATGCTCCGAGCACACCGACACACTCGAGCAGAGGGCGTACCTACAGTCAGCCAACGGAGAGGTAGAGTGAGAGACGGAGAGAGGGAGAGAGAGAAAGAGAGAGAGGGGAGAGCGTTAGGACAGAACAAGGTGGAGGGAGGAAGTGGAGTGTGGGAAACCAAGAGAGAGACAAAGATGCACCAATCACATTTGTTCTCTTCATTGCAATCGCAGTTGCTGTTTTTTTTGATGGAACAAACTGTCCCATGGGGGAGATAAAACTACAAAATTGCAGATCTCTGGAATATCTCAGTGATTTCTTCTACTATTTCTCCTTTTTAGTTAAAAAAAAAGATAATTGCCGTACATTTTACGAGAAAATACTAATTCATTACTGGTTATTTCAATGTGTTGTTTGCTATTTCTTTGTGATTATTTGTGAAATATACTAGCAATTTTTGAGTGAAATTTTTTTCAAATTGTGAATTGTTACGCAGCACGTTTGAGCTTCCTCAGGAACCAATGAGGTTCATTCTCGTTACGCATCGCGTTTGAGCTTCCTCAAGAACCAATGAGGTTCATTCTCGTTACGCATCGCGTTTGAGCTTCCTCAAGAACCAATGAGGTTCATTCTCGTTACGCATCGCGTTTGAGCTTCCTCAAGAACCAATGAGGTTCATTCTTGTGTTACGCAGCACATTTGAGCTTCAGCAAGAACCAATGAGGTTCATTCTCGTTACGCAGCACGTTTGAGCTTCCTCAAGAACCAATGAGGTTAATTCTCGTTACGCAGCACGTTTGAGCTTCAGCAAGAACCAATGAGGTTCATTCTCGTTACGCAGCACGTTTGAGCTTCCTCAAGAACCAATGAGGTTCATTCTCGTTACGCATCGCGTTTGAGCTTCCTCAAGAACCAATGAGGTTCATTCTCATTACGTAGCACGTTTGAGCTTCAGCAAGAACCAATGAGGTTCATTCTCGTTACGCATCGCGTTTGAGCTTCAGCAAGAACCAATGAGGTTCATTCTCGTTACGCATCGCGTTTGAACTTCAGCAAGAACCAATGAGGTTCATTCTCGTTACGCAGCACGTTTGAGCTTCCTCAAGAACCAATGAGGTTCATTCTCGTTACGCAGCACGTTTGAGCTTCCTCAAGAACCAATGAGGTTACTTCTCGTGTTACGCATCACGTTTGATCTTCTGCATGAACCAATGAGGTTCATTCTTGTGTTACGCAGCACGTTTGAGCTTCAGCAAGAACCAATGAGGTTCATTCTCGTTACGCAGCACGTTTGAGCTTCCTCAAGAACCAATGAGGTTCATTCTCGTGTAACGCAGCACGTTTGAGCTTCCGCAAGAACCAATGAGGTTCAATCTCGTGTTACGCATCACGTTTGATCTTCTGCATGAACCAATGAGGTTCATTCTCGTGTTACGCAGCACGTTTGAGCTTCCTCAAGAACCAATGAGGTTCATTCTCGTTACGCAGCACGTTTGAGCTTCCTCAAGAACCAATGAGGTTCATTCTTGTTACGCATCGCGTTTGAGCTTCCTCAAGAACCAATGAGGTTCATTCTCGTTACGCAGCACGTTTGAGCTTCAGCAAGAACCAATGAGGTTCATTCTTGTGTTACGCAGCACGTTTGAACTTCAGCAAGAACCAATGAGGTTCATTCTCGTTACGCAGCACGTTTGAGCTTCCTCAAGAACCAATGAGGTTCATTCTCGTTACGCAGCACGTTTGAGCTTCCTCAAGAACCAATGAGATTACTTCTCGTGTTACGCATCACGTTTGATCTTCTGCATGAACCAATGAGGTTCATTCTTGTGTTACGCAGCACGTTTGAGCTTCAGCAAGAACCAATGAGGTTCATTCTCGTTACGCAGCACGTTTGAGCTTCCTCAAGAACCAATGAGGTTCATTTTCATGTAACGCAGCACGTTTGAGCTTCCGCAAGAACCAATGAGGTTCAATCTCGTGTTACGCATCACGTTTGATCTTCTGCATGAACCAATGAGGTTCATTCTCGTGTTACGCAGCACGTTTGAGCTTCCTCAAGAACCAATGAGGTTCATTCTCGTGTTACGTAGCACGTTTGAGCTTCCTCAAGAACCAATGAGGTTCAGTCTCGTTACGCATCGCGTTTGAGCTTCCTCAAGAACCAATGAGGTTCATTCTCGTTACGCATCGCGTTTGAGCTTCCTCAAGAACCAATGAGGTTCATTCTCGTTACGCAGCACGTTTGAGCTTCAGCAAGAACCAATGAGGTTCGTTCTTGTGTTACGCAGCACATTTGAGCTTCAGCAAGAACCAATGAGGTTCATTCTCGTTACGCAGCACGTTTGAGCTTCCTCAAGAACCAATAATTAATTCTCGTTACGCAGCACGTTTGAGCTTCAGCAAGAACCAATGAGGTTCATTCTTGTGTTACGCAGCACATTTGAGCTTCAGCAAGAACCAATGAGGTTCATTCTCGTTACGCAGCACGTTTGAGCTTCCTCAAGAACCAATGAGGTTCATTCTCGTTATGCAGCACGTTTGAGCTTCCTCAAGAACCAATGAGGTTCATTCTCGTTACGCATCGCGTTTGAGCTTCCTCAAGAACCAATGAGGTTCATTCTCGTTACGCATCGCGTTTGAGCTTCCTCAAGAACCAATGAGGTTCATTCTCATTACGCATCCCGTTTGAGCTTCCTCAAGAACCAATGAGGTTCATTCTCGTTACGCAGCACGTTTGAGCTTCCTCAAGAACCAATGAGGTTAATTCTCGTTACGCAGCACGTTTGAGCTTCCTCAAGAACCAATGATGTTCATTCTCGTGTTACGCAGCACGTTTGAGCTTCAGCAAGAACCAATGAGGTATATTCTCGTTACGCAGCACGTTTGAGCTTCCTCAAGAACCAATGAGGTTCATTCTCGTGTTACGCAGCACGTTTGAGCTTCAGCAAGAACCAATGAGGTTCATTCTCGTGTTACGCAGCACGTTTGAGCTTCAGCAAGAACCAATGAGGTTCATTCTCGTTACGCAGCACGTTTGAGCTTCCGCAAGAACCAATGAGGTTCAATCTCGTGTTACGCATCACGTTTGATCTTCTGCAAGAACCAATGAGGTTCATTCTCGTTACGCATCGCGTTTGAGCTTCCTCAAGAACCAATGAGGTTAATTCTCGTTACGTAGCACGTTTGAGCTTCAGCAAGAACCAATGAGGTTCATTCTCGTGTTACGCAGCACGTTTGAACTTCAGCATGAACCAATGAGGTTCATTCTCGTGTTACGCAGCACGTTTGAGCTTCCTCAAGAACCAATGATGTTCATTCTCGTGTTACGCAGCACGTTTGAGCTTCAGCAAGAACCAATGAGGTTCATTCTCGTTACGCAGCACGTTTGAGCTTCCTCAAGAACCAATGAGGTTAATTCTCGTTACGTAGCACGTTTGAGCTTCAGCAAGAACCAATGAGGTTCATTCTCGTGTTACGCAGCACGTTTGAGCTTCCTCAAGAACCAATGATGTTCATTCTCGTGTTACGCAGCACGTTTGAGCTTCAGTAAGAACCAATGAGGTATATTCTCGTTACGCAGCACGTTTGAGCTTCCTCAAGAACCAATGAGGTTAATTCTCGTGTTACGCAGCACGTTTGAGCTTCCTCAAGAACCAATGAGGTTCATTCTCGTTACGCAGCACGTTTGAGCTTCCGCAAGAACCAATGAGGTTCAATCTCGTGTTACGCATCACGTTTGAGCTTCCTCAAGAACCAATGAGGTTCATTCTCGTTACGCAGCACGTTTGAGCTTCAGCAAGAACCAATGAGGTTCATTCTCGTTACGCAGCACGTTTGAGCTTCCGCAAGAACCAATGAGGTTCAATCTCGTGTTACACATCACGTTTGATCTTCTGCAAGAGCCAATGAGGTTCATTCTCGAGTTACGCAGCACGTTTGAGCTTCCTCAAGAACCAATGAGGTTCATTCTCGTGTTACGTAGCACGTTTGAGCTTCAGCAAGAACCAATGAGGTTCATTCTCGTTACGCAGCACGTTTGAGCTTCCTCAAGAACCAATGAGGTTCATTCTCGTTACGCAGCACGTTTGAGCTTCCTCAAGAACCAATGAGGTTCATTCTCGTGTTACGCAGCACATTTGAGCATCCTCAAGAACCAATGAGGTTCATTCTCGTTATGCAGCACGTTTGAGCTTCCTCAAGAACCAATGAGGTTCATTCTTGTGTTACGCATCACGTTTGAGCTTCCTCAAGAACCAATGAGGTTAATTCTCGTTACGCAGCACGTTTGAGCTTCAGCAAGAACCAATGAGGTTCATTCTTGTGTTAAGCAGCACGTTTGAGCTTCAGCAAGAACCAATGAGGTTCATTCTCATGTTACGCAGCACATTTGAGCTTCCGCAAGAACCAATGAGGTTCAGTCTCGTGTAACGCAGCACGTTTGAGCTTCCGCAAGAACCAATGAGGTTCAATCTCGTGTTACGCATCACGTTTGATCTTCTGCTAGAACCAATTAGGTTCATTCTCGTGTTACGAAGCACGTTTCAGCTTCAGCAAGAACCAATGAGGTTCAGTCTCGTTACGCAGCACGTTAGAGCTTTCTCAAGAACCAATGAGGTTAATTCTTGTTAGGGCTGCTCGATTATGGAGAAAATCATAATCACGATTATTTTGGTCAATATTGAAATCACGATTATGTAACACGATTATTTCACATGACTTTGGGAATGTGTTGTATTTATTAAAAATACACCTTTCAACAATTCAATTGAAATTGTAACATTTGTTGTACTTTTTGAACTATTAAAATAAATAATATAACACATATTCGAATCAAAGTATAAAAGTATTCACGTAAAAATGATAACCACAAATAAATAAGATCAACAATATGGTTCGGCTATGCTTTTCATGTACGTCTAACATTAGTTTTCAGGTAGAGAAATGTATCAAATGTAAAATAACATTGCATATTTGAGTGCATAAATAAAGATTAATCCTATTAAACTTACAAAAGCTATTCAATCAAGAGCGGTGAGTGATGTCCTTGTCTTTTGTTGTTTGACATTAAACAGACAGCAGTAAAGGCTACTGCCCCTTTAAGACCTCGCGTCTTCTTTATCGACTGTATAAAGTTCACTTAAGGCATATACAGACTATGTCTGCTTAGATACTCATCAAGATGGACATGTTGACATACGTTTTGTGTGAGTTTGTCCGTTTAAGAGCAAGACTTGAAAGAGAACTCAATATTTGCGCGCTGAGAGACGTGTGCGCGCTCTCGGATGAGCGCACAGAGATACATTTTCTCACAGCGCGCGCGGCTTCTCATTCTAAACCTAAACCCTAAAGCACTAAACCCGGGTGATGACGGTGAAAACGACTGGTCATATTCGAAAATATGGCAGCACTCGCAATCTCGCATCCATTGAACAAAGTTTACAAAGAGAGAATTATTTGAAAAATATGAAGGAAAAAAAGGACGTTTACACGGCTCCCCTGCTCTCGTCAGTTTTTGTTTCTTTATCAGATTGTCATAGGTCACTCTGTTTAATTTTCAAGTGGTTAAACAAATTCGTGGTGTTCCCTTGCGTTGCAGCCACCACCATGTAGCAAATCTTAGCATGTTTCTGCTCGTCGTCTGATTCCTCGAAGCCAAACTGTTCCCAGACAACGGAGTTGGTTTTGCCTTTTTTGCTCACCAAACGCTGCTGTAACTGCTCTCCTTCTGCCATCTTTACTCGCGCCGAGTTTTTAAATTCCAGCGGATGATATGCACACGAGTCACGAGACTCACAAACTGAGAGAGATTTGTGGGTTCGGGAGGGGCGGATGTGCGCGTGAGCGTTTCATTCAGAACGCAAGGCAAAATAATCGTTTTTTCTCGATTGTACTATTTTGGTGATCGTTGGGAGGCAAAATCGAAATCGAAATCGAAATTCGATTAATTGCACAGCCCTAATTCTTGTGTTACGCAGCACGTTTGAGCTTTCTCAAGAACCAATGAGGTTCATTCTCGTTACGCAGCACGTTTGAGTTTCCTCAAGAACCAATGAGGTTCATTCTCGTGTTACGCAGCACGTTTGAGCTTCAGCAAGAACCAATGAGGTTCATTCTCGTGTTACGCAGCAGATTTGAGCTTCCGCAAGAACCAATGAGGTTCATTCTCGTTACGCAGCACGTTTAAGCTTCTGCAAGAACCAATGAGGTTCATTCTCATGTTACGCAGCATGTTTTGTGGAATTTAATACAGTTTAAAATAACTTTTGTATTTGAATATATTTCAAAATATATTTATTTCTGTGATGAAAAGCTGAATTTTCAGCATCATTACTCCAATCTTCAGTTTCAAATGATCCTTTAGAAATAATTTTAATAAGCTGATTTGCTGCTCAAGATTGCTTCTGATTATTATCAATGTTGAAAACAGTTAATATGCTTGTGGAAGCAGTGATTATACAGATTAACAGATGAAATATATATTTTTTGTATCATTATAAATGTCTTTACTGTCACTTTTGATCAATTTAATGTGTCCTCGCTGAATAAAAGTATTAATTTATTTCCATTCCCCATTAAATGTATATAGTTTTAAGTGTTTAGATAGTTTTACTGGAAAGCAAGACAAATAATGACTAGACAATGATTTGTCCAGTGCTAGCTTACTTTCAGCCGTCTTTGTGTTTGTCCCTCAATCATTGTTCTTTGCACGTATGACAGTGATGGATCCTCTATGTTCCTGTGCAATATGTTAGCCGAGGACTCAACAGCACAAGTCTGATAGACCGAGAATGAGGGGACAATGTCTATGATGCTGTAGAGTAGAAAGACTAGAGAACAGGAAAAGAAAGAGAGATAGAGATTGTATTCTGGAGAGGAAGAGAGAGGAAGAGGATACTGTAGAACAGAAAGCTCAGGATCAAAGCCCGGGATCAGTGTGACTTTAGAAAGTTTCTGAGCAGGAGATAAAAGCCTCCAGGAGAATCTTCAGATATCCTCGTTCAGCACAGGCAACAAAGGTTCTTGTTTGTTTGCTCAGATTCTTTGTCTTGGGCTGAAACTGATCACGGATTGAACTGGATTGACCTTTCATGTAAATTGACCCTTCGCTAAGCCACACTTTAAAAACGCCACTGACCAGTCCTAGCACACCTGATGCCAACTACTGTTTTATCTTTTCTAATGCAAGTCTATGGAGTATCACTGTTTTTGTGTGTGATTGATTTAAACCTTTTTTTTTAACCACTTCATAAGCACATTTTTCACACGACCGTTGAATATTTCAGTGAGAAAGTCAGTGAGATTAAAAAAAGAAGAGGAAATGAATACTTTTAGCAAGGACAGATTAAACGTACTAAACGTGACAGTAAAGACATTTGTAATATCACAAAATATTTTTATTTCAAATAAATGCCGTTCTTTTGAACCTTCAATTTTAGGGTCAGCAATATATATATTTTTTTTAAAGAAAGAAATGAACACTTTTATTTAGCAAGGACGCATTAAATGTACTTGAAGTATGGAAGCTCATTTCCGCCACAGAATTAAAAAAAAGAAAAGGTAATTGCGACTTTTTTCCCAACAATTCTGACTTTTTTTCCCTCAGAAGTGCATAATATAAAGTCACAATTTTGACTTTATAACACACAATTGCTAGTTATCCTGGCCAAATTTGCCCATTGGCCCCTGTCCATCATGGCCTCCCATTCATCCCCATATATATATATTATATATATTATATATATTATTTTATATATAATTCTGACTTTTTAACACACAATTCTGACTTTATAACTCGCAATTGCATGTTTAGATCTCGCAATTCAGAGAAAAAAAAATGCAAACTCACAATTTTGAGATAAAAAGTCGCAATAATCTTTTTAAATGTTTTATTCTGTGGCGGAAACAAGCTTCCATAAGCTTCTATAAAATATTTTTATTTCAAATAAATGCCGTTCTTTTGAACTTTCTATTCGTCAAAGAATCCTGAAAAAAATGTATCATTGTTTCCACGAAAATACTAAGCAGCACAACTGTTTAATGTTTGTTGCGCAGCAAATCCTCATATTAGAATGATTTCTGAAGGGTCATGTGACACTGAAGACTGGAGGAATGATGCTGAAAATTCAGCTCTGATCACGGAAATAAATTATATTTTAAAATATATTCAATTAGAAAACAGTTATTTAAAATCGTAAAAATATTTGACAATTTTACTGTTTTTAGTGTATTTTTTAATAAATAAATGCAGTCTTGGTGAGAAAAACATTAAAAGATCATACAGAAATTGCCTCATTTTGTATTTAAGTGCTTGGTATGAAAATAGTAAATAGTATTGTTTTCATTTTCCAAACTGAAACTGCAATGCAAAGCGAAAAAATGACAGCCAATCAAACCACATTTGTAGTGTGAGATTTTGGACCAATTAGATTTTGACATGGGTGGAGCTCCATAGCATGACTGGAAACAAATATATATAAAACGACCAACAAAATCTTCATCGCTTTACCTTTGCAGATGTCTCGGTGTCTGGCCTTCTGATTGGTCCAAACATTCAGATACAATATTCAGATCCTGTCAAACACATGACGGGAAACTGGATGTGTTGACTGGCAGGTGGAGGAAAAGTTTCTAGGGAAGCAAGAGGGAGAGAACGACTAGAGGAGTGCAACAGAGAGAGGGAGAGAATTGCTCCCAGCAAATCATATAAAGCCATGAATAATTTACCACCTCCTCCAGCAAACCCTGATCTTTTTGTCCGTTGACTCAGGAGACCAAGGCTTTATTGGAATGAAGGCTTTCTGTGTCCTAATTTAGCATTTGCTGCCGTATCCCAGAGTGAGAGAGACGCTGCAGTGTTGCACGGCCCAGACGCAGAACGCCTGACCTTAGAGAGTCTCATGAAACGCGGCTCCCGGGAGGAACCTGGCCGGCTGTGAAACGTGTGTGTGCCTGTTTGGAACAAGTGGGAGAATTGATGTGAACTGAGCGCTGGAATGCTTTAACCCCTCTGAAGATGGCTGGTACATAACAGAGCGATATCATTTTCTTTGAACCCCTGATGGTCCTGCGATGGCTAAATAACTCACTTCACCGGACAGCAGATGGGGGACTCGCTGAGAGCTCAAGCGGGAATAGGAGTTCATTTAAAGTGAACAGTTCTATTTTTCCAACATCCCACCATCAATCTTAGCCATTTCGTTCCAATACCATTCCACAAAATGCCTAGTAATAAGATTAAAAATGAATGCTGCTCTGCACATTGTGTTTATGATGGATAAATGTCTTTACAGGCCGTATTCCATGCTTGCTTTCATTATTTGGCAGTTTTGCCATTTATAGAGAACAGAAAATGACAAGGAAATAGGGATTGGAAATGAAATGGGCACAGAGATCGATATTCATAACGGAATTAATTAATTAATGCGTATTTATTTAACATCAATATTTAATATTGTAAAATAAATATTCAATATGAATATTTAATATTGTATTTAAATATTTATATGAATATTTCATATGTTCAATTATTTGAATATGCAGAAATATAAATAAATAACATTCTGAAAAATGTGTACATATTCAAAAAAAAATTATATTATGATATATTTAATATAAATACGTATTTACTATTTGTATATACATACAAATAAAAGAATGAATAAATAATTGTGTTTTCATTTAATATAAATATTTAATATTCAATACACATATTTAGTATTGTAACAAAAGTAATATTCAACAAGTATTTTATATATTTATTTATAATAATATTTCATACAAATTATAACATTATTTGAATATGCATAAATATAAAAATAATTCTGAATAAATAAGATGTGTATATATTCAATAAATATTTAAAATAAATGTTTATTTCATATTTTTATATAAATAAAAAATGAATGATTGAATGAATAAATAAATGTGTATTCATATATATATATATATATATATATATATATATATATATATATATATATATATATATATATATATATATATATATATATATATATATATATATATATATATATATATATATATATATATATTCAATATACTGTATATATTAATATTGTAACATTAAATATTCAGTGTAAATATTTATTTAATATATTTATTTATATTAATATTTCATATAAATATTTACTCAATTATTTGAATATGAATATATATAAATAAATACCATTATAAATGAATAAAATGTGTATATTGTCAACAAATCTGTAATATTTTTAGATATTTAATATAAATAAATGCATGTGTATTAATTTACCATAAATGTTTAATATTGTAAAATTTAAATTTAATATTCAATATAAATTTTAAATATTGTAACTTATATGTATATTTCATATAAATATATTCAATTCTTTGAATATGCATAAATACAAATAAATTATATATATATATATATATATATATATATATATATATATATATATATATATATATATATATATATATATATATATATATATATATATATATATATATATATATATATATATATATATATATATATATATATATAATATTGTAACATTTAATAGTCAGTGTAAATATTTATTTAATATTTTATATATTTATATTAATTTCATATAAATATTTACTCAATTTAAATATGAATACATATAAATAACATTCTGAATAACTAAAATGTGTATATTTTCAACAAATATATAATATTTTAAGATATTTAAAATAAATAAATACCATATTTCTATTAAAGTGCAACAGAAAGCCAATTGATGCCAAGCATTTAAAATGCCTTCTAAAAAAAATGCAATTCATTTTAAAGTACATTTTCAAGAGA
>NC_137121.1:10235000-10247500 GCF_949357685.1 Gobio gobio | reverse complement strand
TGTGTGTGTGTGTGTCAGCACGTAGGCTATAAGAACAGCAACTAGCAATATTGACAATCTGCAGTCTTGTTATTGTTCAGTAAAACTACAACTATAGCCTGTAATGACAAAAATGTCTTGTTTTTATATTAAATCATTTTGTATTTTCAACATTTTTCTTAAAGGGGTGATGAATTGAGAAATCAACTTTTCCTTGAGCCTTTGATATATAAAAGGTCATGGTATTATAAGAATATCCTGTAAGTTTCAGAGCTGAAAACTTCCTTGTTAGTCAAAGAAAAGCTTTTATTGACACCAGGCCCAGTAAACGATCGATCTCAGGATATGCCCGGCTATGATGTAAGAGTGTAGTAAAGCACCGCCTCAACAGAAGAAGAACAACGCCTGATTCTGTAGCCCCGCTCACCGACTCGTGCCACTAACATGACAGCTAAGAGCAGCATAGAGCTAAACAGCATCGAATTTCTAAGCAGTAAACATACCACATAAGCTTTTCGGATTCAGATTTTTAAGCATTCGGATTCCAATATTATGAACTTTATTTTTAATGAATATCCAGCTCACGTGGGGAAGACATTGCACGTATGTTCATTTAACCACGGATTCGTTTGTAAACAAGAGACTAGATTTGCAGACAGGATGAGATTACATGAACGAATGAAGCAACACACTAATGTGAGTAAATAAATTGTTTTTATATGTGATAGTATTGCATTGATACAGACCGTTTGATATCTATGGATTATGTGTACGTGTCTAACAGAACATACTTTAGCACGCTGTCACAGGCTGGAGAATCCTTTATTTGTGGTGTTCTTGGTTCATTACTGTCTTGATGTGCGTTGTTCACTCTCTTGACTCGATATTTGAAGGGCGTATGTGTGTACGGTTCGCGGTTATATTCATAGATCGGGCGGGCCAAGTGACATTAATAAAAAAATATCATTCCAATCAATCGCAGGTGGATGGGAGATGAATCATTGTGTTAGTTTGATAAAGACATTTTGCGAGCACTGGCTGTGGGCTGGGCGATTCATTCCGGTTGCCGTTTACCACATGCTGTCACTGACAGGGGGAGCAGAAGCTCATTGAATATGCAAATCTTATCCAATCCTAGCCGTGGGTGTTTACTTCCAAGTCTTCAGTGCGGCACGCCCATCAAAACTGAGCGTTTCTTTAGAGAGCCTCAAAACCAGGTCAGAAAATAGCCTATAACTTATTCATTATGATGTTTTTAAATGTAAAAACCACGCAAACGCAATACGTTGACCTCACACAACAGAGTATAAAAAAATAAAAGCCAGTTCATGACCCCTTTAATCAATTAAAATGAAACTTAATTCAGTTAATTAATCTCCCAAGTTTGATGTTTGGTCTATTCTGGTGCACATATTTTTTTTTAAATAAAATAAAATTAATACAAATTTAGTAATCATTAATTAATTAACATCCATAATGTGGCATTTCCAAGTAAAACAGGACATTTAACCAGATTCATGATAAGGTTGTGAAAATTGGGCATTTACCATTAATTGTGAAGAACCAACCTCTCTGAAAAATCACGGGCACCTATTGGTCGAAATTGAAGCGGCCTTGCTGATGTCAGCTGAAAGGAAAATTGTTTGAAACATTAGAATAATGAATCCCTCATAATAAGACCAGGCATATGCATTAAGAAAGAAAAAGCCATACATTTTGATTATATGTTGACTTCTTTGAAGGTTCTGTGAAAAACACCACAGGCCTGGCAAGAACGCAGACGATTCAAGCTGGGGATCGGCGTCCAAAACACAACATCTGCTGGTGTAGTGTGACCAGTACTGCTGTGTCCTTTGATAGCCACACACGCGCGTGCTCACGGGATGGTGGGTTGATGCTGTCGGCCTTCACTGGGGAAATCATAATAACATACGACAAAGATGCTGCTTTTGAAAGCCGCTTTGAAATAAGGGGGCGTTTAGACAGAGAGAGATTCACGCACCTTCAGAAGCCAGCGCTGCACACTGCAGCTAAAGCCAGAGCAGCACACCATCCATCAACAGCAGACACTGCAGCACAACAGAGCTTAATAAAAGACAGCCAGGGCCCAGGATGAGGCTTTGGGTCTCAAACCTGCACCAAACAGTGCAGCACATTATAAGTAGTACAAGGTTAAAAAAAAACGAGCAGTGAAAAATATTGTCTTTAAATAATACAAAATTGGAGTATTTTATTCATATATGATATGTCCTCTGTAGTTGACACCAGGACTCTGTATAAAATAAAATGACATGAAATTGCATGTATAGGCAAAAAAAATTTAATTTATTTTTCATTCACCAATCAATTTTTAGTTTTCAGGATTGTTTTTAAACAAACTCTGTTTGAAGATGGTTTTGAACTATGTTATGAAAGATATAACGGAATGCATTGAAATACCATTTTACTTTATGCAATGTGTGGGTAAAATGACCATACTTGGATTTTCCCATGCAATACAATGTATCTAAACACTGCATCTAATTTGCATATTAATGTGTTCTTGTGCAACATGTAAGGGAAATAGAAGTGTAATAATGGGAGGAATAATTGGCAACATTTTCATAATAATATAATCTAATATTTCATAGGAATATTTTAATTATTATATGTAATTTCTTTGCCTATTCACTTGTTGTGTCTCCAGAGTACCTGATAAACATGATTTAAGTCCTGGCGTCGACTACAGTGGACATTTATGAAATCAATGCCCTGTTTTGTGACAGAAAGTCATATTTTGATTAGAAACCCCATAACATCTTCCTGAGATGTTGATTTATAACAAACAATTAGAAAATGAATCCGATTTAAATCATAATTACAAAATATTATCATATTTCCATAAGAGTGCTAAACATTAATGTCAGCCGTTTTTAAAGACCAAGAAGAAGAAGTTGTCCTGGTGAAACCTCCAAACATTTGGTATCTCTGCAAAGCCCCGAATGTGCTCTTTACAGGACATCCAGACTGTGACATGTGACATGTAGGATGTCAGAGAAATTCACTAAAATATAATGTCCACCACAGTGGACAAAAGTCTATTCCTGGGTCTTAGGAGGTTAAACTATATAAATACTACTATTAAAAAAAAACCTATAAATAAAACTGGACACAATAATAAACAAGTGTGCAGCAAAGTAGTACAAACAAATAATAGTGGCGTCGTCTTTATGAAACTCTCAAGTCTCATTTAGTTGACCCAAAAGACCTCTAACAAAACTTTTGAATGTATTTCAAAGATTCTATGCCGTGAACGTCACAAAGTTTAGAGAAACAGAGTATTTGTTGGGGGTCATCAGAGGCCGACACAAAATCTGAGGGAATCAATCCATGCTGCTGAGTCATAAATGCCCCAGAGTGATACTACTTGCAATTACTCAGCATGTACAGCACTGTGTGTTGTGATGCGAATTCTTCAAATTAAACAAACTTTGATGGTACTATTTTGAGATCGAAAGTATGCGTCATCATAGGCAGATGGAACAGTTTGTGGTTGAAAACTAACACTCTACTGCATCCAAGTGAAACTAAAAACAACACCAAAACTTCACTGAAACTGACAACTGATGCCAGGAATAAAAACTATAATAAAGAATGTTTTATAATAACCCTGTGTGTTGTTTTAGAGGCATGTGCTGTTAAGAGAGCTGTGGTATTTGGGTTGGAGAATGATGCTTGATTAAGCTTTTGTTGGTCTCTGTTTGAGGAGCCTCTCAACACCCAGAGGGGTTTAGTCCACTCATGCTCTCCCATCGAGAGTCTCTATTCATCCACACAGACCTTGGAAAAACCCAACAAGGCTGTTTCAGAATGAATAAACAAGAAATAATGATTAACCCACCCCTGGTCAGAGCTGAGAGTCCCTGTGCGGCCTTTTCAAAATTGAATGGGCAGTTCAAACTAAAAATCTAGCATTATTTATTCACCCTTCATGTTGTTTCTAATCCGTATGACAAAAACAGAACTTTTAAGGGCTGTACTGGTCGATGTTTTTCATTCAATTACAATTATAAAAAGCGTCCATGCGCCTTTAAAGTATCATAAAACTAGTCCATATATTTCCAGTCTTCCGAAGACAAAAAAAGTATCGGCATTCGAATGATGAACAAATCACTTTTCAATGAATCCATTGATTTCATTCACAAAACCGATCAGAATGATTTGTTCACGAATCTGGCGAATTTGGTTCTTGAATAATCTGTTGATTCGACTCACAAAACTAGTCTGAATGATTTGTTCATGAATCAGACCGATTCAGACTCAATGATCTAGTGACAGTTGACAGTTGAGTCAATGAGTTTGAGAAATGAATCAGTCCGATTTGAGAACAATCTGTTGATTCGACTCACAAAACCAGTCTGAAAGATTTGTTCATGAATCAGACCGATTCATACTCAATGATCTTGTGACAGTTGACAGTCGAGTCAATGAGTTTGAGAAATTAATCAGTGCGATTTGAGAATAATCTGTTGATTCAAGTCACAAAACCAGTCTGAATGCTTTGTTCATGAATCAGACCGATTCAGACTCAATGATCTAGTGACAGTTGACAGTCGAGTCAATGAGTTTGAGAAATGAATCAGTCCGATTTGAGAATAATCTGTTGATTCGACTCACAAAACCAATCAGAATGATTTGTTCACGAATCTGGCGAATTTGGTTCTTGAATAATCTGTTGATTCGACTAACAAAACCAGTCTGAATGATTTGTTCATGAATCAGACTGATTCAGACTCAATGATCAAGTGACAGTTGACAGTTGAGTCAATGAGTTTGAGAAACGAATCAGTCCGATTTGTGAATAATCTGTTGATTCAACTCACAAAACCAGTCTGAATGATTTGTTCATGAATCAGAACGATCCAGACTCAATGATCTAGTGAGAGTGGCTGACAGTGGAGTCAGTGAGTTTGAGAATCAAATTAATCAGATTTGCGAACAAATTGTTCTTTTGAGTCGACATTTACAATGAATTTTGTTCATGAATCTGACTGATTTGGACTCAATGATCTGGTGACAGTTGACAGTCGAGTCAACGAGTTTGAGAAACGAATCAGTATGATTTGTGAATAATCTGTTGATTCAATTCACAAAACCAATCAGAAGGATTTGATCATTAATCAGACCAATTAGGTTCTCAAACTAACCAACTCAATGATCTGGTCACAGTGGTTCACAGTCAGCGAATTTGAGAACTAAATTAATCAGATTCTTGAATAAATCATTAATTTGAGTGAATCTTTTCAATGAATCTTTTGATTTAATTCACAAAACCATTCTTATGAATCTGACCTATTTGGACTTACCAGTTAACAATCTAGTCAGCGAGTTTGTTCATGAATCTGTCTGATTAGTAAACAAATAATTCTGATCAAAGTCATATGGACAACATTTATGATACTTTTGAGTCCTTTGAGAGTGCATTAATGATGACAGAATTAGCATTTTTGGGTGAGCTACACCTTTAAATGTTAACTGCCATATCCGTCTACCCTTACAAGAGCTTTGAATCTTTGCTCTGTTTTCTCATTTAGACAGCAAAACGGTGTGCGTACTGACAACAAAAGCATATTTAATAAATATTACAATGGTCTTTTGTTTTGTGGTTCCTTTTGAAGGACAGTAAACAGGCCGCACTCGTGTAAATGAATATCAGATGTCACATTAACTTGAGATTACCTGTAAATGTTTGTTCATGTTCGGGGTAATGATGTGGGTCAGCCGCGCTTGCGTTCGGGACTGTTTTCCTCAGATAATACACAAAAGCAGGTTAATGCCACAATGGGAAAGAGCCGGGTATTAATCCATATAAACTCCACATCAGTGTCAGTGCTTAAAATGTCAAGCAACGAGACAAATGAATGGAATTGAAATTAATTACCTCTCAGGCAGAGAGCAATACAATCCCTCTCTCCTCAAATGACTCCTCACTGGAAAAGCCTCGGCTCCACATGAGCGGGATTATTGTACGCAGTAAGAATCAAAAATAGACTTTTATTTGTTTTAGATACAGCGCAGGCTAGGAATAGGCTGTGTAGGTGGCCGATTTCCAGCTGAACTACGCCTCTTTTCTAAACTCTCCCTACATCAGACCATGTTATTGATTCCCATACATACATACAAAAAAAAAAAAAAAACGGTTTGTTGAATAAATAAATAAACACTGCATCAAGTGCAGTTAAATTTATGGAATGGGACTGAAAATGATGAGAGAAAAATGTACCTTTAGATCAGCTCAGGCTGGCTACACAAGTTCGAGTCCAGCTTTCCTTTTCCTGTTCCCAAATCATTTCCAGTCCATTCTCTGCTGTACCTTTCAATAAACGAAAGTGGTCACACAATTCAAAGAAATAATGGGCACACAATTTCAAATATAGTGCTAAAATGATTACCATACACTCTGAAAACCAAAGCTTCCAAAATGTTTTTTTTTGTGGCAGAAATGCCATAGAAGAATAAGGTTAAAAGAACCTTTTTTTGCTTTGTTAGTGTAAAGAACATTTGAATACTCTAAAGAACCAAAAATAATCTTTAGTACAATGGAAAGGTTCCATGGATGTTTAAAGGGATAGTTCACCCAAAAATGAAAATTACCCCATGATTTACTCACCCTAAGTTTACTCACCATAGTTTTTGTGCGCAAAAAACCCCTAAATAACGACTTACATAGTGATGACGATTTCAAAACAAGGCATCATGAAGCTTCGAAGCGTTATGAATCAGCGAGTCGATTCAGCGGTTTGAATCACCAAATTTCAGCAGTTTGGCGGTTTGACACGCGATCCGAATCATCATTCGGCTCACTGATTCATAACGCTTCGAAGCTTCATGATGCCTTGTTTTGAAATCGTCATCACTATGTAAGTCGTTATTTAGGGTTTTTTTGCGCACAAAAACTATTGTCGCCGATTCATAAAGTTATTTTAGAATCACTGTAGTGAGATGGACTTTGTAACGACGTCTTTAGTACCTTTTAAGGGTCTTGTGTAAAGTGCCATTGTGCCAATGGAGGCCTTTCAGAGCCATCAGATTTCAACTAAAATATCTTCATTTCTGTTCCGAAGATGAACGGAGGTCTGACGGGTGTCGAACGACATGAGGGTAAGTAATTAATGACAGAATTTTCATTTTTGGGTGAACTAACCCTTTAACTATGTCATGAACTTTCTGATATTCTGATTTTCAAATGTGTGTGAGTGAATGTGTGTTAATTGATCTATAATGCACGATGGGCGTCGTCGCCATGTTAGTTTGCACCTCAGAAAATCGGATCTATCGGATTTACAACACATATCCACGTCTCACGAAATACATGAAAGTAAGTGACCGCTGAACTGGGAGAAGAATAGATTCAACTACTATATAATGTCATAATGTGCATCTGATATGAATAAAACACGTAGTCAAATTATAACTGTCTGAAAGGATTGTTATTGCCGCTTCCATAGACATCATTGTTTATTTTTTGCTAGTACTTATGAGCATTTAAATGTCTGAAACCTAAAAAAAATATTATGTGGTTGAAAACATTGAATAGTTGTGATATGTGTCTCTGGCTCGGCGCCAGCCAAAGCGCGAAAGCACGTTTGAATTTAAGTGGCACAGAAATCAGTGCTGATTCGGTCCGGTTACATACCGGTTATATAGGAACCGGTGCCACATTGGTACCCAATATTTCGGTACCCAACCCTACTTGAGAGTGAGTAAATCATGGGCTAATTTTCATTTTTGGGTGAACCATCTTCATGGAACCATCAATGGCAAAAACGCTTTATTTTAACCTTTATTTTTAAAACAATCAAACCGTCTCCATTGACTTTGTATTGCGTGAAGCGGCCTACTTCATAGAAATACGTTTTTATAAGCTGTCGAGCCAAAAAAATGAGCGTTTAAGGACAAAAAAGTGGATACAGGCCACTGAGACGCGACATGCTATATTACACTGAGAACTACACCCACTAGAGGGGAACGTGATCAGCGACAGGAAATATAATATTTAAACTGACATTTGGATATTTGACTTAACAGTGACAAAGTGTTTACTGCACACAGGCATACTGAGTGTCAGGATCCCAAAATTTGCCCATTCTTCCTGCTGAGGCTTCATGTCTTATTGCCTGTATCCACTTTTGTCTCCTTAAACGCTCGTTTTTTTTGGAAAACTTATTTCTGTGTGTTTTAGCTTGTTTCCTGTACACCTTGTCATATATCAGCATTTAGCCATTGTTCTGTTTTTTGTTATAAGTCCGAAATGACAAGGAGTCAGCCTCAAGCAGTGCAAAGTCAATGGAGAGCGTTGGATTGTTTTCCCCCCGGGTGTGGGCGTGGCCTAAATACGCTCTGTCTCTATAGTCTTTTTCTTCCCTATTGTGACGTATCTGAGTGAAACGCCTTCTCGAATAAGAAAAAAAAATAGTGCAGAACTTGATTTTGTCCACGAGGAATTGATTGGATGGTTGTGGTTTGCTATTGGTCAATCTCATGTGAGTGACAGGTTTCCCCGTCCTCGTGCCAGTAAACCTGTCAATCAGTGAAGCGATGGCGCTGCAAAAGGGAGGGGAACGTTTGATTAAAGATTATGGTCTCTCTACACCTGGCATTAAGAAACATTTCAGTCGATCGGATCACAAGTGGACAATGCTAGATACAGGTGTAAACAGGTTCTAAAATGTTTTCAGCTTGTCCACTTTCGACGTCATCCAGAGGTACTCGAAAACACATTTGACCGGATTGCTTTCGTGATGTAAACAAAAGAAAGCAAAAGACCCCCTACTCTCCATCTACTGACCTAATGAGTAAACATTATGGAAAGCGCTCTAGCCAGACGGGATTTAAACATTGCCGACAATGTTCTCTCACCATTCCCGATTTCTAACACGCACTCACTCACACATCGTCTCCGGTCGCGTTCATATGTTAATTGCGTGAGCTTATTTCATTCACTAGATCGAAAGATCTGAAAAACCCATACATTTCCCCGCCCATAGACCTTCCCCTCAAATAAATCAGGACAGAAGTGGTCGAAAGTGGACAAAAGAGACGGATTAAAACACCAGGTGTAAACAGGAATGTGTCTCCCTCGTCTACTTGTGATCCGATCAACCAAAACAAATCTTAATACCAGGTGTAAAGGACAGTAATCCACAGACAGGAGCTCAAATGATGATTCATTCCGTTCAAACACCATAAAAGCTGCAGACTGTGACCTTAATGTTTATTTCTTCTATTTTGTTAGTACCGCATGAGCTGCTTGAGCACAGAGAGACAAATCTCCAAATATTCACCATCAACTTTAGAGCAGCTTCGTATCCGCCACACAAGAAAGACAGCAGAGATTCAGACACACCGCAGGAAACACAGTCAGTGGTGGAAGCACAAGCTGCCTGAATCAGCGGCACAGGCTGAGACAGACGGCCGTAGAAACCAGTGGCGTTCCTGGAGGGAGAGACAGACAGCAGAATCCGGAGTGAGACTTATTACAGACTATTATGGAAGTCTAATACGATGAGAAGGATGAAAATAAGGCTGTTTTTCACTCCCATTGTGAACGGATCAAGTCAGAACTCAAGCGCATGAATGATTCACTCACTGATTCATCGACACAAAAGAGTGATTCGTGGATGAGTTTTGGTCTTGTTCAACTTTGAATACGGTCATATGGACCACTTTTATGATATATTTTCTAGACAGGCCCATTTCCTATTCATTTTCATTGTATTGAAAATAATGGGTATGACGTTCTTCAAATATTCAGCTTTTATTTTCCACAGAAGATATAAAATCAAATTTGGGGTGAGTAAATGAACTTTCATTTTGGGGTGAACTATCCCTTTCAACTATCCCACGAACGAACTCACGCTGTCATATGGACCGGTAGTGAAAAGATAAAGAGAGCTCATGCTCAGAAGTGAAGGTTAGCTGACGAATAGAAGCACAAAGATAATTGACATTTACCGTTGAAATGGCTGTAAATGCAGACATGCAGAGTCTAATCACCGGCTTCACTACCATCTGTGTCGTCATCCGCTGGAAATGTCAGTGGCACTCAAGAGCGCTGCCGGCCATAGATTCCGCTGCCATTCTCATTTCATTTAGCGTAACAAAACGTCACTTTGGTCTCCTATTTGCTCCCTCAAAGACATCTGACGGAAGAGAATGGCTCTGTTCCAAACCCAACCGAGCTGCCTACCTACACAGCATTTTTAAGCACCACAGGCGAGCTCCCGACGTGAGGCCGTTCCAAATAGTTGGCAGCAAAATGATGCTGCCTTATAAGATCAATCGTTGTGGCCGATTTCTAAGACAGTGCCGGATGTGTGCGTTTCTATTTTAACTGCCACTTTATATTTCCTGTCTGCCTGAAATAATACTAGTTAATTGTCAAAATGTCTGACTCTACTTTACTATAAATAGGCAACATTTTATTCAGTAATGAAAATAACGGATACAAAAATAGTTCCATATAAATAAAAATAAACTATTTCTCCACTTATATTTGTGCGTGCTATGCATTTTCTTTGCTTATTAGATTATGGATGTCAAAAAAGTCACAAAAAAAAAGTCAAAATTACAGATTTCTACTTGCACACACATACACACACGCACAAAAATGTAGGCATAACATTATGACAGGTGAAGTGAATAACACTGAATATCTCTTCATCACAGCACCTGTTAGTGAGTGGGATATAATAGGCAGCAAGTGAACATTTTGTCCTCAAAGTTGATGTGTTAGAAGCAGGAAAAACGGGCAAGCGTAAGGATTTGAGCGAGTTTGACAAGGGCCAGATTGTGATGGCTAGACGACTGGGTCAGAGCATCTCCAAAACTGGCCTCCAAATTCACCAGATCTCAATCCAATCGAGCATCTGTGGGATGTGCTGAACAAACAAGTCTGTGGAGGCCCCACCTCACAACTTACAGGACTTAAAGGATCTACTTCCAACATCTTGGTGCCAGATGCCACAGCACACCTTCAGGGGTCTAGTGGAGTCCATGCCTCGACGGGTCAGGGCAGCAAAAGAGGGACCAACACAATATTAGGAAGGTGGTCATAATGTTATGCCTGGTTGGTGTGTATGTATGTATATATACACACACCTAACAAATAACATAATACATAAAATAGTAAATATATGAATATATATATTTTTATTATATATTTACTGAAGCATTCCCAATAATTGCATACAATAGAAACCCATAATGTTTCTATCATAATTATTAAAAAGCAAATTTGCTTTAAAGCTACACTATGTAACTTTTCTATCCACTAGAGGTCGCCTGTTCAAAACAAAGGCGTAGTTTGATGACGCCACGTTTGAGCGCAGAATCTTGGGACATGTGGTCTTCAGCTCACAGCCGGTGGAAAACAGTCAGGATAGGACTCGGGCAGAAATCATGTTCATGGATGCGATTATTAACATTACTGCAGTCTGAAGCAGAGCAGGACCGAGTGTGGTGGAGCTGAGCAAGGCCGCAGGAGCGATTGAAGAGCGGGACTGTTATTATGGCATAGTCGCCGGCGGGACTTTTATTATGACACGGTTGCCGGCGCCACTTCCTCTTTTCCAGTCATGAGTATGAGGTAACGCAACTCTGTTTATCGTATTAGAAATATCTGAGTGTGTTGAAAAGGAAGTTATGACGTTCGCTCGGCGGCTGCTATGACACTTGTTCACACTGCAGTGAGAGTAAAGTGTTTCACTGAATAAAACCGGAAACCGAGGGTGACGCAGATATGACGCAATCGACAGGCGACTCCCTCACACGCATAGCTCACACGTCCCGGTTCCTCGGTTAAAATAGCAATTTCTCACGATTTACAAATAGTTGGAAACATTTGGGATATTCTAAGTACTCAACTGAACAAAATATATAACACTGGCCTAGTGGTTTCTGGATATTTTACTGCAAAAATCCTACATAGTTCACCTTTAACTTCAAGTTTATGATCCACATGAATTCTAATAATAACATTTTATTATTATGTTATAATGCCCATTATGTGCAAATACATTTAAAATATTTTACTTTTGAAGTTTTTGATACACTTTCATTCTCAACAGTAACATCACTAGTAACTAGCTCTCGCATCACAGGATCAATACTTCAAGATGGATCTGTGTTTTAAAATTCAGTCTCTCTCATTTGTGTTAGGATGCTACCTAAGACAGCATACAGTGAGGCAGAACACCAGGTTTCGTCTGCAGGACTAGAAACTGTTGTGCCATCCAGTGTCAGAGTCCTCTCACAGGACAAAGGGACCGCGGATAGAAATATTCAGGGCGTAACAAAAACGGAGTCCCCACAGCATTATTAAAAAAAAAACCTGAACCACAGAGCTGTAACAGAAAATGACTAACAGCAATGACCCTCCACAGTCACCTGATCTCTGTGTGTCATATTCTCTCAGTATTCAGAAACACACACACGCACAGCAGTCTATGGACTCTCTAGTGTAGTGCACTAATGTACAGAGG
>NC_137121.1:10210000-10230000 GCF_949357685.1 Gobio gobio | reverse complement strand
ATTGCTTGGTGCCCTGCGCAGTAGTGACCTCAGGACCGGAGTCGGCACACTAGTGACCTCAGGACCGGAGTCTGCACAGTAGTGACCTCAGGACCGGAGTCTACACAGTAGTGACCTCAAGACCGGAGTCTACACAGTAGTGACCTCAAGACCGGAGTCTGCACAGTAGTGACCTCGGGACTGGAGTCCTTGGGACCGGAGTCCTCGGGACCGGAGTCTGCGCAGTAGTGACCTCGGTACTGGAGTCTGCGCAATAGTGACCTCGGGATCGGAGTCTGCGCAGTAGTGACCTCAGGACCGGAGTCTACACAGTAGTGACCTCAAGACCGGAGTCTGCACAGTAGTGACCTCAGGACCGGAGTCTACACAGTAGTGACCTCAAGACCGGAGTCTGCACAGTAGTGACCTCGGGACCGGAGTCCTTGGGACCGGAGTCCTCGGGACCGGAGTCTGCGCAGTAGTGACCTCGGTACTGGAGTCTGCGCAATAGTGACCTCGGGATCGGAGTCTGCGCAGTAGTGACCTTGGGACCGGAGTCTGCGCAGTCGTGTCCTCGGGACTGGAGTCTGCGCAGTAGTGACCTCGGGACCGGAGTCTGCGCAGTAGTGACCTCGGGACCAGAGTCCTTGGGACCAGAGTCCTCGTGGCCGGAGTCTGCGCAGTAGTGACCTCTGGACCGGAGTCTGCACAGTAGTGACCTCGGGACCGGAGTCTGCACAGTAGTGACCTCAGGACCGGAGTTTGCGCAGTAGTGACCTCGGGACCGGAGTCCTTGGGACTGGAGTCCTCGGGACTGCAGTCTGCGCAGTAGTGATCTCGGTACTGGAGTCTGCGCAATAGTGACCTCGGGATCGGAGTCTGCGCAGTAGTGACCTTGGGACCAGAGTCTGCACAGTAGTGACCTCGGTACCGGAGTCTACGCAGTAGTGACCTCGAGATCGGAGTCTGCGCAGTAGTGACCTCGGGACCGGAGTCCTCGGGACCGGAGTCTGCGCAGTAGTGACCTCGAGATCGGAGTCTGCGCAGTAGTGACCTCGGGACCGGAGTCCTCGGGACCGGAGTCTGCGCAGTAGTGACCTCAGGACCGGAGTCTGCGCAGTAGTGACCTCGGGACCGGAGTCTGCGCAGTAGTGACCTCGGGACCGGAGCCTGTGCAGTAGTGACCTGGGGACCGGAGTCTGCGCAATAGTGACCTCGGGACCGGAGTCTGCACAGTAGTGACCTCGGGACCGGAGTCTGTGCAGTAGTGACCTCCGGAACGGAGTCTGCACAGTAGTGACCTCGGGACCGGAGTCTGTGCAGTAGTGACCTCGGGACCGGAGTCTGTGCAGTAGTGACCTCGGGACCGGAGTCTGTGCAGTAGTGACCTCGAGATCGGAGTCTGCGCAGTAGTGACCTCGGGACCGGAGTCTGCGTAGTAGTGACCTCGAGATCGGAGTCTACGCAGTAGTGACCTCGAGATCGGAGTCTGCACAGTAGTGACCTCGGGACCGGAGTCTGCGTAGTAGTGACCTCGAGATCGGAGTCTGCGCAGTAGTGACCTCAGGACTGCAGTCTGCGCAGTAGTGACCTCAGGACTGCAGTCTGTGCAGTAGTGACCTCGGGACCGGAGTCTGCGTAGTAGTGACCTCGGGACCGGAGTCTGCGTAGTAGTGACCTCGGGACTGCAGTCTGCGCAGTAGTGACCTCAGGACTGCAGTCTGCGCAGTAGTGACCTCAGGACTGCAGTCTGCGCAGTAGTGACCTCGGGACCGGAGTCTGCGCAGTAGTGACCTCAGGACTGCAGTGTGCGCAGTAGTGACCTTGGGATTGGAGTCCTCTGGACCGGAGACTGCGCAGCAGTGACCTCGGGACCGGAGTCTGCACAGTAGTGACCTCAGGACTGTAGTTTGCGCAGTAGTGACCTTGGGATTGGAGTCCTCGGGACCGGAGTCTGCGCAGTAGTGACCTCGGGACCGGAGTCCTTGGGACCGGAGTCCTCTGGACCGGAGTCTGCGCAGTAGAGAGCAGGAAGTATAGCCGCGATATCAAAACCCCACCCACACTCTCTCAGATGCAGAACAATTCATTATGTTGCTGTGAAATAAACAGTTATGGAAATGTAGAAATTAAAGCTAAAGCTCCTGAAAATCCCCAAAAAAGTCAGTTGGTGCCTCAGTGACAACTTCGCTCAGAGAAGCCGTCAATCTCAGCAGTCAATCATGACATCACACCCCCTGTTTTTATAGCATCTATTTGATAACTAAAAACAAACTTATTTAAAAAAAAATAACACTTGAAATGAGATAAAAACTTACTAAAATAACAGAAACCAACTTTGGGAAAAAGTTATATGAAGTGTATTTTGATTGTTTAGTTTGTCTTGCGCCCATTAGAATACATGGAGGGGCGGGGGTTATGACCCATACTGGGACCAACCACCTGGGGGGCGATCTAGACGCGTCGGCTTCAGTTTTTAACACGAGTGCGGCAGGCTTGAACCTAACATAACATTACATAACATAGCATAGCATAGCATAGCATAGCATAGCATAGCATAGCATAACATAGCATAACATAACATTAGCTTTAATGGGAAAAAGTAAACTGAATTCAAAACTTAAAGAATGACGTAAGTGCCAATGGGAAGAATGGGAATGCGTTCTCAGATAGCTCTCTCCAGGTATATCAGAACTCCAATTTTGCACAGTCCATTTAAAAGCAGAAAACATTTGTCCATTATACTAGTGCATGCAGTGTAAACTGCTACTCTCACTATCAAATGCTCTTACATATTAAATTCGCCGCTCACCTCATTTAACGCCGGGTAATTGAGAAAATGTATTCAACAGCATGAAACCAGGGTTCCCAAGCCCCACTCCAGAAATGGAGACGTGAGCGCCGTGCCACAGTGTCAAACTACATTACACCACTTGATACGCATAACAGCCGCTGTAGAGCGGATAAATATCACTGATCAGCCCACAGATGTGCAAATGTGTCAGAGGGATTAAAAACACGATTGTTTTGGAAGGAAACCAAATATCAGCTGTCTACACAATAAAGCCACAGGAAAAATGGGCAGACTCAATTCGCAGTTGTCAATCATGTCATGCCCTCTGTTTCTGCAGCCCCGCCCACAGTGTAACCTAAACCAGGTCCAAAATCCTCCTCCACACAACCTTATATTACAGTTTTTTTCCACCAGATTGCTAACACACGTTAACTGATTCAGGCCCAATCTCCAAAACATTCATTCAGTTCTCGAAAAACAAAGACACATTTCACCTGTTTTAACACGTTCCAATTTTCTCAGTGTTTTCTGCAAAACTCTACACAATGTCCTCCATTAAGGGAAAGAAAATGGAAAGAGAAGAAAAGAAAAACAAACGGGACAGGGTCAAAGGACATTTGTTCCTGATGAAATACAAAGCACTATATTTGACCATGTTCTTGTGTAGGAATGACCATGAGGGAAGTTGGTCTACAGGGTTTTTATACTACTCACACATACAGTACACAGTCGCAGTATTTTAGATGAGAGAACTTTCACTATTGTAAATACGGTGCGCCCTCAAACTCACAATTGTCAAATTGATTTGTAGCCAAGTACTTCTTACATTTGGTGTTTTGCAGAAAAGAGAGAAGACTGCCTAGGGGAGGGAGAGAAAGTCATTTGTCAGAAGACTAAGGAACTGCTCTAGTACTTTAAATATGGTCACCAATACTATACACCAATAATGCAATTTGGCTGAGGATACTGTACTGTAATTGACGGTATGCTGTATTGTCTTGCATACCAAGATCATATTCGATTCTTTGGTATTTCAACTTTTCATTTCTAGTGCTTTTCATCTACTGTCAGATCTCTTTACAGTTGTGTTGTCTATGAAAGCTTATGGTTAAATTTGACTGTATTTCTAATTATGTTGAATACTGTAATAGACATTAAGCTATAAAATGGTTCCTGATTGCCAAAAGCTGTTTTTTGAAACAGAGTTTTGAATTGAACACTAGTGTTCACTAGGCAGTGGAGAAGTCTCTGTGTTTGTAGGTTTTGTGTGTCATCTGATGCCAAAGTTTTATTTCGATTTTGATTTGGCTTATCCACGCAAATATTGAGTTCTCTTTCAAGTCTTGCGCTTGAACGGACAAACTCAACCAAATTGTCAACATGTCCATCTTGATGAGTGGTATCCTAGCAGATATACAGTCGGGAAAAAAAGATGACGTATATCTGTGCATTAGGTCTTAAAGGGGCAGTGGTAGGCCTGTCACGATAACAAATTTAGCTGGACGATAAATTGGCCAAGAAATTATTGCGATAAACGATAATATTGACGTTCTGAGACCATTTTCATCTAAAATAATGATAATGGCATAATAACGCAGGTACACCTTTTCAAAGATCAATAAACTTTTATTTCTAAAGACTATTTAACACTGAAAACGGAAAGCATTTTAAATATCCACAATGAATGAACAAAACAACCAAAACAAAAAAATCAATGGACACTTGAATGCACTTGAATAAACAGCTGGAAAACTGCAACGGATGATTTTGTTTTAGGTAGTGCTGGGAATCGATTAAAAAAATTAACTAATTAATCAAATTTTTTCTGTAATTAATCACGATTAATACATTTTTAATGTTTTGATATTGTAATAATTTCAGTTACTCTCCAAATTAATGTAGAAACACATTTATTGACAGCATATTTTAAATATGTGTTGTATTGTCATGTTTTTATGAATGAAGGCCAGAATCACTGATGTCTCTATGAAACATTAATGACGTTACATTACAGTATAACTGAAAGCTCCCAATTTCAACATTTATTAGGCTTTAAAAAACAACTTTTAATTTAAGTGAACTTAAAACAATCTTTACATAACCCCGTTATAATAAATGCTATTTTTACCTGTGGCCTTCCCTGTTAGACATTTACAGAAATGTAATAGTTATCAAACACCTTTCTTAACTGCATAAATAATAAATGAAATAAAGCTACAATTTTCTCTGTTCCCGTTGTTCTTTGATGAACATTAATGTCAGGCATCATCAGTGCTCCTGTCACTTTAAGAACGGCCGCTGACGAACATGACGCGGATCTCACGCGCTGTCCCGCGCATCTCATTTCCTCACAACTCTTTAAGTTCATTTAAGACGTTATTTAACTAATTTAAGACTCTTAATATGAGAATACTCAAAATTCTCTGTGGTGTTGTTGTTATTGTTTGTTCATGAGCAAAAGAGAACTCGATGTGAGCAGGAGACTGACGCGAGTCTGTCTGTGCGTTGTGTGTGTGTGTGTCAGAGTGTCCCTCGATTAGCTGACATGAGACGCAGCCACACAGACAGGACACTGACACACACACACACACACACACACACACACACACAGGACATTGACATACACCACATTCTCTTGTGTCTTGTCGCGCTTAGAAGCATTTACATGTATAAGAGCATGATCATATAATGTAACGCTCGGCAAAAATGGATATAAAAACGGACTCTGGAAATTATCGAGCTCATTTTTTTTAGTGTGCGATTCATTGATTTATTGACTATCGCAACAGGCCTAGGCAGTAGCCTTTACTGCTGTCTGTTTAATGTCAAACAACAAAAGACAAGGACATCACTCACTGCTTTTGATTGAATAGCATTTGTAAGTTTAATTAGGATTCATCATTAATTTATACAGTGATTTTGATCAATTTCTTAGACCTACCCAGTGGTGTAAAGTAATGAATTACAAATACTCTCGTTACTGTAATTGAGTAGTTTTTCTCAGGAATTGTACTTTATTAAGTACTTTTACTTTTACTTTAGTACATTTTACGTGCTGTATTGGTACTTTTACTGCACTTTTTTCCCTAAACCTGCCGTCGCTACATTATGTTTATTTTTTTCCTGTCAACGTGATTGGCCAAGACAAATAATCAGTCCTGTGACTCCATGCGTCACGCGCATGGTCACCCCCGTCAAATCAACCATGGTAGCGAGTTGCGACCAGCCTAGAGTGCGAGGCACGCGCACTTTATGAAAGGGGGTTGTAACTTGTTGCTGGTTACTGTATGATGACTGAAATTGTGAAATTGCCTTAAACAATTACTTAAAATAAACAGCAGAATATTACATTTTCATGTACAAATGCTACGTATTTAGCTTGATTGTTTGCCCGGCTTCAGTGTATTAGGCATTAACCGATCATGTCCCTTACATCGATTTCGCTCAGCATGTAAACGCATTAACCTGCTTTCTGTCGGCTTATTGAAGTGCTTATTTTAATGTAATGTGTTCTCACATGGCGATTTAAAAATGTAGTCCATGTATACGTATAGCAAATAATAATATACAATAAAAATAATAATAAAACTAAATAAAATTTATATTTAAATCAGGTTTATTTTTTAATTGCAAGCGAAAATAATCAGTGGTGAAAATTGTGAGTTACTCGATTCTGATTTCTGAAGTGTATTCTTTTTACAGAGAAAACATCCACTGAAATGAAAGCAGTACATGCGTCTTAAAAATAAATAACTCTTCAACCTTTTTTAATTAACCGCAAGAAAACCTCTACAGAATGGTTGTCATAGATGTTACCAGATTATTGGTTGCTTTCTAAAATATTACACTGTATTATTAGTGCTAGCAGTCAAAAAATAAAACTTGGAGAAATATTGAAATACTGTTGGTGATCTCCTTTTTTGTTCTGGTTTTTTTGTTCTTACTGAGAATCATCCATAAAAGAGTAAGTTACATTTTTAATTTGCAGGGTATAAGGCATAGACTGTAAAAAATATGGACATAGTGTCCGTGACGTCACCGATAGGATTCTGAAGAGAAGTTCTGAAGCGCAAAGTAGGGTGGAGCTGGCCGTTGCCATCTTGTCAGCGCGTCATCGTGCGTCCCTCCCGGATAACAGAAAATGGGCAAGCAGATAAATGGCTATCCACCTGTCACTCGAAGTGGCCACGCCCTTAATTATGCAGAACTTTAATGCTTTATATAATGTAAACGAATGAGTTATAAAAAAATTCACCCCCCTCACAGTTGTCATTAAGAGCAAAATTAGCCGTATAGACCAAAACCACAATTTGTACCAGGCTGTAAACATGTGTTTTTCTGCTGTAAAGTTGGGCATTTTGACATGGGGCTCAATGAGATTCTGCTCACTTCTGGAGCCTGTCGATGAATTGCAGTTTAAGTCACTTCCGTATTGGCTTCAAGAGAAACTGCGGGAGGTTGCCGCTTGGTATAAGGTGGAATAACATTCATAGCATAATACTCACTACTATTGAGCATTTTTAAAAGGGCTACTTTTTACTCCTAATTTGAGAAGTATTTAGGACAGGTAGCTACTTTTACTCTACTAGCACAACATTTTTTGACAAGTAACAGTACTTTTACTTGAGTATGCTTTTTCAATAGGGGAGCGCGGGGCACAACCTAACGTGGTTGTTACACGCATGTTTTAACCCTTTCCACACATGCCAGAATGACGAAACTTAGTGTATTTACTAGTTGCCATATCAACATTATTTAGAGAAAAAATAGCGCCAAAATTAAAAAATCTCTGGAAGATATTACTGAACATGTATTTAACCATAGCAAAAGTACATTTTTTACTTAAGTTTATTTTTCATCTCTGTTTTTTGTGTTTATTTAAAATAAGACAAATCCGATATTATTTTAATCTTATATCTGTTATTTAACAGTTGATATAGTTCTGTAATGCTGATCTAACAGCAGAAGACACGAGCCGCGGTTTAAATCCCAGTTGAGCAGATGGGGTGTGTTGTAACACGCCGTTACATTGAGCCCCTATTAGAAATATGCCATTATATTCAATACTTTTATGATTTGTTTTAAGAAACCATGAGTAAAGGGTGAATAATGACTGAGAGTTAATGTTTAGAAATGATTAATTATTATTATGTTTTGAATTATGCTGTATAGCTGTATTTAGCAATGTGTTTGTTGTCAAACTCAAAAATGTAATATTTTAGTTTGTCTTGGATATTTTTTTGATTATATCAGGTAACATTTTAAGCTGTCATTTGGTCATTGTGCCCCACCACATGTTATAATGTACCCCACCTACGGGGCATGTTGTCACATTTCACTTCCATTCTTTCGGGGTAAATTAAAAAAAGTATACACTATATTAATGAAACAAAACCACATAATTGTACTAGACATGTGCCATTAACGTGAGGAAAAATAAATACTCTGAACCCCAAGTGGATTTACACAAACTGAGAAAGTCAAAAAGCGTTAGGTTGTGCCCCGCTCTCCCCTACTCTTTCCACCACTGGACCTACCTGAAAAACACTGTTTATTTTATTAGTAGTATCTTTGCTCATTTTTATTAATTTGTGCTGCTGCTTGTATTTAAATGATTTGATCTTACTTTCTTTATTTTTATTTGAGAGTAGTCCTTTTTCCCTGAACATAGCAAATACTAGCCTGACATCGTAATACTCAATTCTAGTCAGAATATGAGTCTGATACTGCTCCATTGGGCTGTGATTATGGGGCGTGTTTCAACCGAACCAGGAAAGAAAATGCCTCTGCAATCAATTGACCTATCGGTAAGCCCCGCCCCCCTTAGTTACTGTTGCTAACTCGGACAAACAAACAGATTTGCTATATCTTACAATGTACAGCTGTCAGTGTGAAAACCAAATGTTTTTGGACACAGAATGTAACGTATACCCCGTCCGAATGATGGCCAAACTTTAATGATGGTTTATGAAGTTTATTACATAATTTTTCACTCAAAAAATCATCGTAAGAGCTGAACAAACAAAGCATAAGTGCGCCTTAACATCTCATTCACAAACTCTCTAGCCCTCTCTCCGTGGCATTACCATTAACATACAAAGCAAATTACAAAAAAACACTCACAGTAAACAAACATATACACAGACCTTATGCCTTTTCGGGGGTGCAGTTAATAACTGGTGAACTTTGTATCTGCAAAACAACTCCGATAAACTGCTTGCGAGCTCTCCCTGTCACTATCCGTCCCGTAGACTATAATACCCGTCAAAATAGGAGTCCTCCTTATAAGACAGATAATGCAGACCTTTAAACATATCTAAACTCACAGAAATAAAATAAATATGGTGAGAGATTAATTTGGAAGCGATGGTTTACAGATCTCAATGCAAACGGGAGAAGCCTCTTGTTACGATCGCAGATGATAACATCCAGGATACACACTGTTCGTGTACCGTAGGGTAAGATTACATAAATTCACATTTAATCAGCAGTTTAATATGGAGAAATGCACTGAAATGTAAACCTTTGTGTTTCTGACCTACACCGTTGCATGAGAACAGTTAGTTATAGTTAACTTAGTCGGTTTGTACGTTAGCAGGGAATTACTAACTTTAATAATAACTTAATAAGAGTATAACAAGCAGAAAATCCTCTCAGGACACCTGGAATCAGTGTTGCAGTACCTCAGGCACGACGTTTAGCATTTTTGTAGCATAAACACCATCAAACCGATGACAGCTTCGGATTTTCCAATGTTTCTCTATGGCGCTGACACCTAAAGATGTCCGAGTTCCGGTCCAAGCGCAACTGATACTCAACTGCCATTGGCTCATCGGCGTTCGATGGGAGGGGCTTACCGATAGGTCAATTGGATAGACATACAACCAATCAGAGCAAAGGAGTGACGCATAACGTTAGCTGTCAACAGTACTCAACTGCACGCACTGGAAGTAGAAGAAGAAGATGAGTGTAAACGATCTTTGCCGGTCTTGAAAAAAAGAATTTAAGGATACACGGAGTACTTACCTATTCTGGATGCCAGCCGAACTTAGCCCCGCCCAAAACATTTGAACTCGGGCAGTTCGGTCTGGACTTGATCCGTAGAGAAGTAATTATGCCCGAACAGAAACTGTTCGGACCAATGAAATTGTCAGGGCGGGCTTTAGACGATGATGGACAGATGATCAACAGTAACGTAATCATCCACGTCATCAAACTTGTTCATATATGCATTCACCTTTACTATTTCTCTCAGAAATGATGATCGTGTTGGTAAGTACTCTGTGTATCCTTAAATTCTTTTTTTACAACACCGGCAAAGATCGTTTACACTCATCTTTTTCTTCTAACGTTACTTATTCCAGCGTGCGTGCAGACAGGGTTGCCAAGTTTTCACAACAAAACCCGCCCAATTGCTACTCAAAACTAGCCAAAAACAAGCCCAATTGCTTTCCGGGGGAGTCCTCCGGGGAAAAAAGGCATTTGGGGGGTAAAATATGTGTTATTTTGGCATTCCTGGGTCTGTATATCACACAATTGGGGTCGCTTCAACCCGCGGACGTGGAAAAACCCGCGGACTTGGCAACACAGTGCAGTTGAGTTCTGTTGACATTTGACAACTAACGTTATGCGTCGCTCCGTTGCTCTGATTGGTTGTAGGTCTATCCAATTGAGGTCTTTCCTGGTTCGGTTGAAACACGCCCCATAATCACAGCCCAACGGAGCAGTATCAGACTCATATTCTGACTAGAATTGAGTATGACGACGTCAGGCTAGTACTTACCAACACGATCATAATTTTTGAGAGAAATAGTAAAGGTGAATGCATATACGAACAAGTTCTCCATTTAGGATTAGAACGAATTCAACCCAAGCGCTCTTTGGTAATGTGGATGATTATGTTACTGTTGATCATCTGTCCATCATCGTATAAAGCCCGCCCTGACAATTTGATTGGTCCGAACAGCTCTGGTTCCAGCATAGTTGCTCCACAACGAGTCCAGACCGAACTTCCCGACCTCAAATGTTGTGGGCCGGCTGGCATCCAGGCTAAGCAAATACTGAACCGTAACGAAATCGTGAACCCAAAACCGTTACACCCCTAGATTTTATGTCTCAGAATAGTTACTCCAGCTTTAAAATTTAATTTAAAGGGGTGGTAAACCACGATTTCACTATTCTAACTTTAGCTAGCGTGTAATGTTGCTGCTTGAGCATAAACAACATCTGCAAAGTTACAACGTTCAAAGTTTAAAGCAAAGGGAGATATTTGCTTTTAAAGAAATCAGTTTCTAAGAACTACAGCAAACGGCCAGCAGGCGACTACACACATTCCTCCAGGGTTGGTGACATCAACAGGCTCAATATTTACATAAACCCCTCCTCCGAGAAGATTAAATAAGGGAGGGTGAGGCCATTTTGTATCGCGGCGCTGTTGTGGTATAAGTTAGTTAGGCTGGAGTGTTGTTGCCGCGATGCCGAGGAAACGCTGTTATTTCCATCCGGATTGCAGGTCTGGGGTACTTGCTCTGCTCAGCCTTCCTTGGGACGGGGGTGCGTTGCAGAGCGTTTAACATACAGCATGTTGCACGTGTGTTTGAGTCAGCGCAGGGCTCCCTGCAGCACATCTAACAGAGGAAAACATCCACCGTCTTCGCGATTTCAATGCCGGATTTGCACAACGTCAGCTGCGTGAAAAAAACACTGCCGGTGCGTGGATGCACGACGCGCGCGCTGCACATTTCACGGAGGACAACACAAACTTCCACAAACTTCGCGAGTTCAATACAGGATATGCACAACGGCTTGTCCTGAAAGCTGGATTTACAAACAGAAGCTGTTTACGGGCCACAACCTGTAAGTCTGATTTATATTTCATCGATGTGTTTTCCTGTAATAGGTTGTAGCAAGGAAGTAAACAGATGACAACGCTGTTCTGCAAACCAGTCTGTTAAATGCTCATTCATACTTAATGTTATCCGACGAACAACTAACATTACAAACACTAACGTTAAAATCTCAACAGCGAACCTGGCATTAGTGTAAATGATTCTTTGATTAGAGCTTTTATGTATTGTTTATCTACAGGCATGCTAAACATGGTTCTGTGTGTGATTTGGCTAACTTACTAGTTAAAGCCAGTGCTTAGTGTTCGTTTTGGGTTAGTTCTTGCGACAGATATTTGGCTATAATCGTTCTAAAAATACAAAAGTTAAAGTGCCATTCAGTATGCGATCACTATAGACCCGCAGTCTTTACTCTTGAGGACTGAACAGGTTCTGCTTGATCATCTTCACTCAAATGTTCTGGGTCTGATTCGGGCTCATATGGTTTTATTGACGCCGACCAAAGCACAGCCTCCAGGTAAGGGGCGTGACGTTTCCGACAACCGTGCACTGCGGTTAGCGAATCAGAACACACTAGGCCAGCTAACCAATCAGAGCCCACTGCGTATTTTTGAGGGACTGGCTTCATACAACCCGAAAAGCATCAGACCGTTTTACAAGGAGGGACAGAGCAGTGTAGAATAAAGGTCAAATATATGAAAAATAAGGCAATTTTTTTTTAAACGAAGCATGAACACATGTTACAGTGCACCCCACAAACACAGTCAAGCCTTCAAAAGAATGTGTTTTACCACCCCTTTAAAAAAAGTCGATTCTGTTATTCAGATATTATGACATGTTCACCGGGACACAGAATGACTGATTCACCGCAGCCGCTGGCTTTATCAACACCAGCACAGACAGACACGCACAGCAGAGGAGGCTTTTTTTTCCAGTGTATTATTTTTTCAGTGTATCTACACATTCAAAAGCAGTCTAGTCCTTCAGAACATAAACATGTGTGCATCTGTCTGTATCCACCCACATTTCTTTGTCTCTAATACAACGGGAGCTCTGGAAGCCGTGTGAGAACATGATCAGATGAATACAGAGGCACTTATCAGTCGACAAAGAGAAAACATGCTTCCTTGTTCGCCGCTCGAACGGAGACGGACGTTTTTAACCCCAAGGTTTTTCTCCTCTCCTAAATGATGACAGACCTCAAGAAGTGAGCCGAACGCTGACAATGTTTTGTGTTCAGCATTTGCATAACAATTCCTGACCTTTCGCTGACATTTAATCGTGACCACAAATTTCTAATCAGCCCTTAATAATGAGAGCGGCGATGAGGCACTCTGACAGACCTGCCGCACCGCAGCAATCCACGCGGATTTCAGGGATATGAGCACAAAGGTTATCCTGCGAAAATACCACTGGAAAGTTCCCCCACAGAGACGCCGTTATGATCCACACGCTTGCCGCTAAAATTAAAAAGCTGCCAGCGACTCATTAAAGAGTGAGGATATCACACTTAAACAGCATTCATGCTGACTCTTCTCTCCCTAAGGAAGAGTACGTGTGCACACAAATAAAAACACACTGTCCTTTTCTTGGGGCAAAACTCTTTTCATGTAAATATTTAAACCCGGGATCATCACAGCATGGCCTAATCTGGACTCAGTTAAGCAAATACAATTAAAGGTACTTGATATTTTAAATCAACCCAAACAAACACACCCCTCCCTTCATTGCTCTGCCCCCAAAATGCATGAACAACAATCATAGCTGAAGCAAAGCAAAGTAATGCTTCATGAAAAGAAAAGTGAAGATGATGCATGAACGTCGAGGAAGAACAAAACATTTACATGTAGTACACAGGAGTAAACAAGCAAGAGTTTATTGTTAGTCTCCAGCAGCTCCAGACAAACAATGACACTCAAAGCTGTCCTGTTACTAGAGCTATCATTACAACAACAGCAAAACCAATGTAACTCGCGTATGGAGCAGAAACAACAACCTCTGCGTCTGTTATCAGGCCTTCCTGCTTCGGTCTCTCCAGCGCTGGAAAGCTTTTTTAATATTAAAGCGGGTCCTAAAGCTGATCATAAGCCTGATCATAACCCTTCTTTTTCCAGTAAACTTCCTCTGACCTTTTCTCTTTTCTTAGGTCTCTCAGCCATCTCTCTTTCTACAGTCTTTCTTCAAATCTCACTCTTGCTCGCTATCTCATCCCCCATCATGAGTGGGCACACCCCCTGCTGCTGATTGGCTCACTCTCTCTCCTCCCCCATCATGAGTGGACACGCCCTCTACTGCTGATTGGCTCACTCTCTCTCCTCCCCCATCATGAGTGGACACGCCCTCTACTGCTGATTGGTTCACTCTCTCTCCTTCCCCATCATGAGTGGACACGCCCTCTACTGCTGATTGGCTCACTCTCCCTCCTCCCACATCATGAGTGGACAAGCCCTCTACTGCTAATTGGCTCACTCTCTCTCCTCCCCCATCATGAGTGGACACGCCCTCTACTGCTGATTGGCTCACTCTCTCTCCTCCCCCATCACGAGTGGACACGCCCACTACTGTTGATTGGCTCACTCCATCTCCTCCCCCATCATGAGTGGACACGCCCTCTACTGCTGATTGGTTCACTCTCTCTCCTTCCCCATCATGAATGGACACGCCCTCTACTGCTGATTGGCTCACTCTCCCTCCTCCCCCATCATGAGTGGACACGCCCTCTACTGCTAATTGGCTCACTCTCTCTCCTCCCACATCATGAGTGGACACGCCCTCTACTGCTGATTGGCTCACTCTCCCTCCTCCCCCATCATGAGTGGACACGCCCTCTACTGCTGATTGGTTCACTCTCTCTCCTCCCCCATCATGAGTGGACACGCCCTCTACTGCTGATTGGTTCACTCTCTCTCCTTCCCCATCATGAGTGGACACGCCCTCTACTGCTGATTGGCTCACTCTCCCTCCTCCCCCATCATGAGTGGACACGCCCTCTACTGCTAATTGGCTCACTCTCCCTCCTCCCCCATCATGAGTGGACGCGCCCTCTACTGCTAATTGGCTCACTCTCCCTCCTCCCCCATCATGAGTGGACACGCCCTCTACTGCTAATTGGCTCACTCTCTCTCCTTCCCCATCATGAGTGGACACGCCCTCTACTGCTGATTGGCTCACTCTCTCTCCTTCCCCATCATGAGTGGACACGCCCTCTACTGCTAATTGGCTCACTCTCTCTCCTCCCCCATCATGAGTGGACACGCCCTCTACTGCTAATTGGCTCACTCTCTCTCCTTCCCCATCATGAGTGGACACGCCCTCTACTGCTGATTGGCTCACTCTCTCTCCTTCCCCATCATGAGTGGACACGCCCTCTACTGCTGATTGGCTCACTCTCTCTCCTCCCCCATCATGAGTGGACACGACCTCTACTGCTAATTGGCTCACTCTCTCTCCTTCCCCATCATGAGTGGACACGCCCTCTACTGCTGATTGGCTCACTCTCTCTCCTCCCCCATCACGAGTGTACACACCCTCTACTGTTGATTGGCTCACTCTCTCTCCTCCCCCATCACGAGTGGACACACCCTCTACTGTTGATTGGCTCACTCTCTCTCCTCCCCCATCACGAGTGGACACGCCCTCTACTGTTGATTGGCTCACTCTCTCTCCTCCCCCATCATGAGTGGACACGCCCTCTACTGTTGATTGGCTCACTCCATCTCCTCCCCCATCATGAGTGGACACGCCCTCTACCTCTGATTGGCTCACTCTCTCTCCTCCCCCATCATGAGTGGACACGCCCACTACACTGATTGGCTCACTCTCTCTCCTCCCCCATCACGAGTGGACACACCCTCTACTGTTGATTGGCTCACTCTCTCTCCTCCCCCATCATGAGTGGACACACCCTCTACTGTTGATTGGCTCACGCTCTCTCCTCCCCCATCACGAGTGGACACACCCTCTACTGCTGATTGGCTAACTCTCTCTCCTCCCCCATCAAAAGTGGACACACACCCTAGTGTTGATTGGCTCACACAGTCGGCTATGTCTTAAGTGAACGTAAACAGTCGAGAAAGACAATGCATGTGTATACTATCAGTATTTTGGATCAGTGCAGCTCTTAAAGTGACAGCAACCTAGAACTGAATAACTTTTGAAACTTTAATAAGGATTAATCGGTTTATTTATACAGTGAAGACTACCCAGTGTTATTTTGACATTTGGTTACACTATTTAGTGGCTGTTACTTGTCTTTAATAATCTTTTACATTTATATTAGTTAGGCAAGTATATGGTATAGAAATTGAAATAGAGAATTGTGAATTCTCACTGGAATCTAAAATGTTGTTGTCATAACTGGCTGTTTTTGCAAAAACAGTTTAATGGCCACAAAAATATATTTATGTAATATTTATGCTGGTAAATTCTTAAGTCACTGGCCATTGGCAGGTGTGGCAAAAAGTTAGTTTTAGGCCCTGTAGAAGCCAGAATTTGAAATTGGTGCATAATTAAAGCTACACTGTGTAACTTTTTTAGTCTATTCTTAGCTAAAAACACTTAGTTCTTTCAAAAATATATGTGCTCATTAATGTATATTTACTTCTTTCAAGTAATAAAGTATTCTCGTAAGTTTATAATATGCCATTGAAAATACATAAGGTAATGGGATCTAACGGTGGTCGCCATGTTGCCCCTCCATCTTGAAAGTACATTAGCCAAAGAGGGACATACCCGTAAATTCAAGCTTCGCCTTTCGCGTTTTAACCGGTTTTAATACTGTGCGCGTCAACTTGTTCAGACTTGTCTGGTGCATGCGCAGAGAGTTTTCATCTCAGCAGCTCCAGTAACAGAGTTATACGGAGTTTTCCTGGCTTGTTTATTCCTCAAAAGTCTGTTTTTTCCTTGTGTGGTATTTCTGTGCGTTAATAACTCCGTAAGTAATAATAGTTATTGTCATTGTGGATGTGTTTCAGTGTCATCATGTAATTCAGTTGATGTTACCTCAGAAGTATTTTTGTGTCAACATACAATAGCGTAATGCTCACCTATTTGAATAGTCATTCAGTTATTAACAATGTTTATTTCGTTTATAGAAAATATTTGCTTGTAATGTATGTTGATGGAAATATGTATCAGGTCTGATCGGCATATTAACACTTGTTATACAGAGCTAAACCTGCGCACACACTTTTGTAACCGGACACCGCTTGTTAGCAGCAGCAGCGGCAGCTCCGCTCCTTTTAATGCAGCTGCATTTAGCGCCTATATGTGGTACAATAAGCTCTGGTTTACGGTTACATTATACAAATGTAACTTATAAGTATAGTTATACAGTTCTTAACTGTGTATATTCTGTCATGTCATTATCATGTATATTTACCATCCTAATTTGTTCTCTCACAGAAACCACATTTATGTACATATCCATGCAAACCTGTTTATGCCTTGCAATTGGATGACTGAATAAACATTACTATCATCAAAGTTCACTCTGGATTAGCTGCAGTTCTTTCTAGTCCGAATAATTAGGCCAGTTGAGTTCCAACCATCCCACTGCGCACAGAATATCCCACAGGCGCCGTGTCGAATGTGGACGAGGTCAACCTGGAAGCCATATTAATCTTGGACTAAATCGGCCACCGTAGGAGTTAAAACTAAATCAGAATTGAACAGAACAGAAACTAAAATTCACTGGATGGTCATATACAAGTTCACCACTAGATGGGGGAAAATATCACACAGTGTAGCTTTAAGGACTTGCTAGTTAAGCAAATACAATTAACTCTAGATTAACAAGCCACAAAAATGAACAGGCCCTGAGTAATAGTGGTATAGCCACCCAAGAATTAATCTGGCTCATATTCGGCGTGGGAGCTAAATACAAACATCTCCTGCAGCCAGACTAGCAGAGACAATACACCAGGAAGTCTGGGATTTAGGACACACGTGGCTTCCAAATCCCGTCCGTACACACTTCTTTTGCAGCGCTGCAGTCGACCGCTTACGCATGCAGGTCGCGCGACGTGTAACGAAAGGCCAGTTTGATTTGGTGTTTACAGATGGCGCTTTTATCCTCCCCGGCCCGGATGGACCGTCGTGTCGTTGCGGTTCTGAATAACATCTTACTAATAAATCCGCCTGCACCCCCCCCCCTCCCTTATATCAGTGAGATGAGGAGAAAACATGAAAAAGAATAATTTCTCTTGTGACACTTGAAGGAAGAGAAGCGTTTGAAGAATTGGACCAGAGTGTTGGAACAGGTTTGATGAAAGAGATTTGGACGTGTTTGGAGCACACCTACACTCAGTCGTGTGCATATTTTAGTTGCATATTGTCCTTGCTTGAACTACATGTTTTTCTGACATGCTGTGCACTACATAGAACATGTAATTTGCACTAAGATATGCATGACTACACATTATAGTGGTCGACTAGTCATGCAGAAAATAGATGACTAGTAGGTGAGTTAATGTTTGCCTTATGTAAATGAGACATTGTGCAGCATCAGCAGTCTTAAGGCCAAGTGGTTGACTTATAACATGCTTTTGTGAAGGCAAAACTCTAATATCATTTTTTTTAATATTTGTGTAATTCCAACTGTACACGTTACCAGAAATCTACATAAAGTGAGTGAAAATACAAAAAAAAGATTCCAAAATTGCTTCAAAAGTCAACGTTAATGTTGATTTTTCCACCATGTAAAAAAATTTAATTGTGCTTTTTGAATGTACTTATAATATAATGGACATAATAGTGATTTCCCAAACATGTAAAAATAAATAAATAAATAAAATTTGTGAACTCAAATTGCTCAAATGTTAAATGTGGGGTAAGTGTTATTTCAAAACTGCTTTATAAAAGTGTCTCAGGCAGAGTACCAAAATAAACTAGTAGCCAATCAGCAGTAAGGGACGTGTCTACTTATGACGGTAAGAAGAGAGCGCTCAGTGCACGTAAAAAAATTAAATGATAATAAAATAATATATACTTTGTGATTGTCAATTGTTACTTCAAAGAACAAAAACCACAGTGATTTCCAAACATGTTAAAAATAAAATAAAATATACTTTGTGGTTGAAAAATGCTCAAATGTTACTTCAAAGAGAACAAAGATCAGAGTGATTTCCTAACATGTTCAAAATAAAATAATTTATGAAAATAGTTCTTATAAATATTAGAAATTCAAGACGTTAAATATTACATTTAAATTAGGGCTGTCAAAAGATTAATTGCGATTAATCGCATCCAAAATAAAAGTTTGTGTGTTTACATAATATATGTGTGTGTACTCTGTTAATTATTATTTATATATAAATACACACACATTCATGTATATATTTAAGAAATATTTGCATGTATATACTGTATATACATTTATATAATCTATAATATATATAAATATAAATGTTTTATATATAAAAAATAAAAAAACATTTCTTAAATATAAACATGCTTGTGTGTGTATTTTATATATAAATAATAAATTAACAGAGTACACACACATATATTATGTAAACACAAACTTTTATTTTGGATGCGATTAATCGCGATTAATCTTTTGACAGCCCTAATTTAAATCATTTTACTGAAAAATATGGAAGCCTGTTTCCGCCACAGAATAAAAAATAAAAAAGGTAATTGCGACTTTTTATCTCACCAATACTGACTTTTTTTCTCAGAATTGCATGATATAAAGTCTCAATTCACCCTTCGCCGCAAGTTTGATTGACAGGCGATCTGACCAACCACATCTCCGAATCTGCCGTTTTGTCCGACAAAGCAGTCAGGAGAGTTCGTAGATTAACATTATTGAACTTGTACTTGGAAAAACGGTGTGTACTGACGTCTTTCCGCGGTTGAAACAACATTTCTTTAATGTTCATTTATATCATGCTCGCAATTGACCGTTCGCAAAAGACCCGCCCCCTTTAGTTACTGTTGCTATGTCCAACAAGCCATGGCGCTCTCACACCACACACACACACGTTCTCACGTAGAGAAAATACATCGCGGAGCAAAGAGGACACTGACAACACGCCGACAGAAGGACAGAGCAAGTTACTTTTGATATGAAACAACTTTAAAAATAGTCATTTAAAAAACAAATTTAACAATAAATAGCGTTTTGTGGCTCTTTAATGTGTCGTGATCGCTGTAGCGCCTCAGTTAAAGCTGCTCGTGAACCAATCATCTCTTCCTTCTAGTTCATTGATAAGCATTTTTACCTTTATGCTTGTAACTGAATTCTAGCAACAGTAACTAAAGGGGGCGGGTCTTTGCGAATGGTCAATTGCGAGTTATAAAGTCATAACGTTTTTTTTCTTTATATCACGCAAAAAAAAAGTCCTAATTGTGAGATAAAAAGTCGCAATTCCTTATTT
>NC_137121.1:10151651-10209800 GCF_949357685.1 Gobio gobio | reverse complement strand
TTTCAAAAGAACAGCATTTATTTAAAATAGAAATCTTTTGTAACAATATACACTACCATTCAAACATTTGGGGTCAGTCATTTTTTTTCTTTCTTTTTTTGAAAGAAATTAATACTTTTTAATTCAGCAAGGATGTGTTAAATTGTGAAAAAAGAAAAGATTTCTATTTTGAATTATTGCTGTTCTTTTTAAAGTTTTATTCTTCCAAAAATCCTGAGAAAAGTTGCACAGGTTCCAAAAAAAAAATATTAAGCAGCACAACTGTCTCCAACATTGATAATAATAATAAATGTTTCTTGAGTATCAAATCATCATATCAGAATGATTTCTGAAGGATCATGTGAAGACTGGAGTAATGATGCTGAAAATTCAGCTTGTATCAAAGAAATAAATTATAATTTAAAGTATATTCAAATATAAAACCATTATTTTGCAATAAATTGCAATAATATTTAATCGTGGATTAAATTTTTTATCAAATTAATGCAGGCTTGATGAGCATAAGAGACTTCTTTCAAAACATTAAAAATAGTAAAAATAGTGATGTATCCAAACACTGTGTGTGTTTGTACATACAGTTGCAAGAAAAGCGTATGTGAACCACTTGCAGAATCTGTGAAAATGTGAATAATATTTACTAAATAAAAGAGATCATAAATGCATGTTATTTTTATTTAGTACTGTCCTGAATAAGATATTTTACGTAAAAAGTTTACATAAAGTCCACAAGATGAAAAAAAAAGAGCTGAATTTATTGAAATAACCACGTTCAAAAGTTTATGAACCATTGATTCTCAGTGCTGTGTGTCGTTCCCTGGATGATCCACGGCTGTTTTTCTGTTTTGTGATGGTTGTTCATGAGTCCCTTGTTTGTCCTGAGCAGTTAAACTGCCCAATGTTCTTCAGAAAAATCCTCCAGGTCTTGCACATTTTTCAGTTTGCCAGCCTCTTTTGCACATTTGAACCCTCTCCAGCAATGACTGTATGATTTTGAGATCCATCTTTTCACATTGAGGACAATTGAGGGACTCAAACACAACTACTAAAAAAGGTTTAAACATTCACTGAAGCACCAGAAGGAAACAAAATGCATTAAGAGCTGGGGGTGAAAACTTTTGAAAATTGAATTTGAAGATCAAGGTAAATTGTACTCAATTTGTCTTCTGGGAAACATGCAAGTATCTTCTGTTGCTTCTGAAGGGCAGTACTAAATGCAAAAAAAAGATAATTAAACAAAATAAGAAACATTTGGACATCTTCATCCTGCTTAATGCATCAGTGAATGTTTATTTTAGTAGTTGTGTTTGAGTCCCTCAATTGTCCTCAATGTGAAAAGATGGATCTCAAAATCATACAGTCATTGCTGGAGAGGGTTCAAATGTGCAAAAGATGCTGGCAAACTGAAGAATGTGCAAGACCTGGAGGATTTTTCTGAAGAACATTGGGCAGTTTAACTGCTCAAGACAAACAAGAGACCCATGAACAACCATCACAAAACATAAAAACAGCCGTGGATCATCCAGGAAACGACACAGTATTGAGAATTACTGGTTCATAAACGTTTTGAACGGGTAATTTTAATAAATTCAGCTATTTATTTTGACTTTTTTTTAATTTTTTTAATTTGTATTGTTTTTTTTTATTGCAAGAAACAGAATTACAATAAGGCAATTCAAATTCAGAAGCAAACTCTACATAACAGAGCACAACTAGATATATAAATGAAACAAAACGAATTAAAAATAAATAAATAGTCAAGTCTTCTACCACTTTTCAGTTTTAACATTCTTAAAGATTTACAGAAAATCCAAAATTCTTTGAAAAACACAAAACAAAGGCTTTGTTTTAAGGCATTTGCACTTGTGAATATAAAATTTCCCAAAAATAAAAATATTGTTCAGTAAAAATTGAATGTGTACATCTTCCATTATTATACCAAAAGTGATGTCTTTTTTAGAAAATGAAGGAATCAAATTAATTGTAATTTTAAGCCACCCGTATATTTCCTCCCAAAAGACTCAAAACAAATGTGCTGTTGTTTCAATATCGGAATCACAGAAAGTACAACTATTGTAATCAATATTAAATCTATATCTAAGAAGCTCTGAGGATGGGTAAATATCATCAAAAACTTTAAAATGTTTTTCCTTGGCTTTGGGGAAAGGAAAGATACATAGTTCTTAATGTAATAATTGAGTTCTTAGGAAAAAGTTGACTCGCATTATTTCGACAAATTTGATTTGGACATTTTTATTGGGTTAATAAAGTTCTAATTAATTTGTTTGATAAAGTATTCATAATAAAATCCTGCCCATTTATTTTTAAAGATGGTAGAGCTTCATTTACATAGGGCACTGTATTTCTAACCAAAAGTCTTTGGAATACACTTCAATACCTTATCATATTGCTTGTGATCACATTGAAAATTATATTTTTCACAAAAAGTCCTGTGATTCATAAAATAACCTTCCTCATCAAGAAAATGAACAACAGACCAGATGCCTCTCTCCCACCAATCTCTTATAAAGAGTGACTTGTTCCTAAATAAAATATACCTGTTGTTCCAAATTGGTGTGTTGTGAGGGGAAAATTTGTGTTTATAAATCAACTTCCAGTATAAAAGAACTTGTCTATGAAATTCTGACAGTTTGAGAGGGAGTTTATTTTGACTTGTGGACTATATGTAAACATTTTTAATGTAAAATATCTTATTCAGAACATTTTCTATGATCTCTTTTATTTTGTTAAAATTATTCACATTTTCTGCAAGTGGTTCACATATTTTTTCTTGCAACTGATATTATATATATATATATTAGGGGTGTAACGGTACACGTATTCGTATTGAACCGTTTCGGTCCAGGGCTATCGGTACGGTGCGCGCGTGTACCGAACGGTTATGAATGCAATCTTTAACAGTTAACAGTCGGCTTGTTTAAAACGCGGAACACACTTCAATCCGAGTCCCCATATGAACATATTGAGTATTCAGTCCATTTTATCACGAAATTCAAACGATAAATGCCGTTTTAACGCTCTATAATGTGACATGACTGATAGACGCGTATCAGTTCAACTTCAAGCGGCAGCGTGCGGCGCGCGAGTGAACGCGATCATCTCTTCTAAAGAATAAACATAAATTAATATCTTAAGGTATGTTGAGGATACATTACAACTTACTGAAACGTATCATATGTTGTGTAATCGCTCCATCGGTGTTTCAACCGCGGAAAGACAATAAAACAGCTTGTAAACAATGTTGTGTAGAATTCGTTTACCTCAGAAGTCATTCAGTGTCCACAGCTGAGTTCACTAGAGAGATTAACTCTTTCACTGAATACATGCACTATATTAGCCTATATATTCATTATATTAGCCTATATTCATTATATAGCCTACTACTTAGCCTGTTAGTGATGTCTTGTTTAATGTATGTTTAAATAAACCTGTCATGAAAATTACAGCCACTAAATGATTATATTTCAACAACGAATTGGAGAAAAAATAATAATAATTCGATTTAGAAGTTAATGCAAAAACTGCCTTATGTGAAGCGAGTGTTGATTATTATATCTAAAAATAAATAGTGACTGAATTTAGGCTAATAGTTTGGGCTCTGTTGTTAATCTTTAATAGCAATATGCAAGTAAGGGCTCCCTATATAGTTTACAGCATTATCTTTAAGAAACTTTTAGTTATAACTGAATTCATTTAAGGACAGACACAATTATTTTTCATTAAACCACTGTTGAATAAAAATTAATAAAAAGCAATTTTGTAAAACTGCTGTACCGAATCCGTACCGAACCGTGACTTCAAAACCGAGGTACGTACCGAACCGTCAGTTTTGTGTACCGTTACACCCCTAATATATATATATAAATTGTTAGCGGTAAAGCAAGATAATTCTTAAATTGCATCCCTTAATGTTATCAGTGAAACTACTTTTGTGGGTCTAAAAATGTAACCGACTATGATCCAGTGCTACAGTGATGAGGGGAGATGTGAGAGAATGTGAATGTGGAGTGACTCTGCTGTCGTGTTTCCAGGCAGCTGTGTGCTTTACAGCTGGATTTGGAGAGATACCTGTCCTCTCTGAGCACACAGCTCCAGCGGCCGGGCCGATACGATCTGAACCCCTGTCTGATCCTTACTCCGCATGACTACAGCGTGAAGAGCTTCAGGACACCTGTCTGCTCTCATCTGCACTCCATCTCTGACTGCGTTTGGGGAGGAAATACCGCTGTTATGGGTTTCAGAAAAAGGCTTTCACGTCCTCTACAAAACAAAAAATGAGAAAATTAATCACAAATCTGTACACTGAAAATAAGCGTTTTGGTCATTGCTTACAAAAATGTAGAACTGCCCTTGCGAAAAAAATAACCATGGTTTTATTATAGTAAAAGTGTAGTAACCATGTTTTTTTGGCTAATTGATTACCATTTATGTAACCACAGTTTTACCACAAATACCATGGTTAAACTAGGGTTAGAGTAGCAAACCCATGGTTAATTTGTGGTTACCATGGTTTAACTACAATAACCATGTTTTTTTGTTTTGTTTTATTTGTAGTAAAACCATGGTTTATTTTCGTACGGGTGTGTTTTACAGTTTGATCAATGTTGCAGTATGTAGTCAGTTGGATGTGGAGGAAGTGCAGTTTTTACCACAGTTGTAGTTATTGCAATTATATTAACTGCTAATATAATTTGTAATATAAAAATGATCCCTCATTTGATATAATTATCACTTTTAGTTTAATACTTCTTAAGCAGATACCCTAGTAAGCACATGTCACTGAGACGTCTCTATATCAGTGCATTAGCTAAAGAGCAATATAGACCCACATGAAAAAATACTATAGTATATTATAGTAAAATTACTCTAGTAAATACTATAGTGTTTTTGAACCATATAGTAAATATACTACAGTAAATTGTAGTATATTGTAGTATTTAGGGTACTAATTTACTGTAGTAGCTATATTTACTATAGTACGGTTCAAAAACACTAGTATTTAGCCTACTGGAGTAATTTTACTATAATATACTATAGTATTTTTTCATGTGGGGACATACTAAAACTATAGATTTACATATATTCAGATAGATAAATATTACAAAAAAAACTTGCTCAGTGTCGGTATAACATCTAACAGAACATTTTAGCCGTTTAGCAACATAGCTATTAGCAACATAACTTTGTGTTCATATTTGTATATAAAACAACGTATTTAAAAAAATGGACAATATTTTATATAAAATATATAAAATATAATATATGTAAACATATAGATAAGAGCAGATACATCGTTATATCATATTTATTTCACAAAAACATCTGCTGAAAGTTTCTGTCAGGGAATATTTTAGCGAAGCAATGCAATAGGCCTGCTACATGTTTGACACATGAAATGTATGAAACGTACAACACCTTAAATTGGCTATTCAGAAACATTTATTATAATTAGCCTATTATTAGAGACTAATGAACTGTGGCCGTTCAACTGTCTGAAGCCAGCAACTTTCTCTTGCTCGCACACGTAACGTACAACTGAACGTGCTCCCCGATATACTCACTTCTTTTTCGTTCTTTATAAATAAAAAGAAGCTGGAAATACCTTTGAAGCGATACTGATCAGTCCACACTGCTTAGAGAGACCATTTACCGGCGGCATCATGTCGAGAGGTAAACAACACTATTTGATTATAAAGACTGTGTGTAGACTATGATCTGGCTATGTGAGACTATAGTTTGAATGAATCCCTTTTCTTTGCATGACACTGACATTATACAGCTCTTTCGGCATTCATTTAATGTGTCATGGGGAAGATAGGCTGTTGGGAGCGCGCGTAAGCGTCACATCCTTTTGATTTTCTAGGCAAAAACGTTCAGAGTCCTTCACTTCAAAGCCAGCCGCTTTCATACACAGCCTAGGAATTCGGGGAAGGTCTCGTTCTTTGTTTCGTTACAAGCAATTCACTCATTGGCAATCAATAAAAAAAAGTGATTAAAGGGATAGTTCACCCAAAAATGAAAATTATCCCCTAATTTACTCACCCTCAAATCATCCTGAGGTGTATGGCATTCTTCTTTCAGACGAATACAATCAGAGTTATATTAAAATATGCCCTGACTCTTCCAAGCTTTATAATGGCAGTGAATGGCAGCCCAAAATTTGAAGCCCAAAAAAGTGCATCCATCCATTATATAAGTGCTTTGGGGGTTAATAAAGGCCTTCTGAAGCGAATCGATGGGTTTGTGTAAGAAAAATATCCATATTTAAAACGTTATAAAGTAAAATAGAAAGTGTAACGCCTCGCGCAGTTCAAAACGCTTACGCAATGTCCGACATATGTCGCGCCAGTTACACTGGCGGAAGCTATATTTTACTTTATAATGTGTTAAATATGGATATTTTTCTTACACAAACCAATGGATTCGCTTAAGGCCTTCCCAGGAGCCGTGTGGAGCACTTTTAAAATGGATGGATGCACTTTTGTGGGCTTCAAATTTTGGGCTGCCATTCACTGCTATTATAAAGCTTGGATTAGCCAGGACATTTTTAACATAACTCAGATTGTATTCATCTGAAAGAAAAATGTCATATACAACTAGGAAGGCTTGAGGGTGAGTAAATCATTAAAATTTTTGGGTGAACTATCATTTATAGTTCATATCATTTTAATTTTTGGGTGAACTATCCTTTTAAAACAAATCTTACACTATAGCCCCTGTGCTAAGCAAAATGTTTCTCGTAGTTGTCTGCATGGTTAATCTAAAACATTTATGAATTCCATCTGTTTTAAACTATGACTGGAGGTTTACGTAAATCCTCATTCACTCTAATTAAGCCTTAAATTGAATTCAGCACACAAGCGCTTTTCTATGCCGCGGGCTATTTTAGAGTGACCAACTCTACTGAATGAGGAAATTGTGTTTATTTCGTTTAATCTGGACATGCAACTCTGAATTGGGTGAAGGGGAATGTTAAAAGGAATTTCTCCAGCAATCTTCAGCATCACATTTCTCATTTCCGCACCACCTTGAACTTGACTTTGAGACGCATCCTTGTTCACACAAAAATCAGCAGTTTATTCCAAACATAATTGCTGGTCAAAGGCTAGCATTACTCAGCAACCGCACGCATCACCAGCTTGACGTGGTATTATGTTTTGGAACATGGTTTTTAGCTGGTCCAAGCTGGTTAAAGATGATTGACCTGTCGGATCAGGAACTGTTTCAGTAATTACACACTGTAAACAATTATTTAAAAAGTAAGTTACCTGGTTGCCTTAAAATTTTGAGTTCATTGAAATAAAAAATTTGAGTTAATTCAATGAACAATTTTCAGAATCGTCAACATCACCCTTTATTCATATATTATTTAAAAAAAATTGTAAGCATATGGCGTAATCTTGTTTTATTTGTGATAACACAGTAAAACATGCCAAATTATGCTATTTTCATGATTTATCACAACATTTTTTAATTTATGTGGTTCAGATACAATAATATTTTGAGTTTCTATTCATTAAAACCAATTTCCTTCATTGTATTAACTCAATTTTTTTATTTCAATGAGCTCAAAATTTAAAGACAACCAGGTAACTTACATTTTTAAGTTAAACCAACAATATTTTTTTTACAGTGCACCATTTTTGACCAGCAACAAATCAGCTTTATGTACTAAAACACACTTTAAGCTGGAACAAACGGGTTGGCCTGCTTGGACCAGCTAATAAACAGATTGGACAAGCTAGACATTTTTCCAAAAACCTTAAACTTTAGATACATTTGAGCGTGTTGAAAATGATGTTATAAGGTTAATCTGTGCGTTCGCTCGGCAGCTATGAGACACTTGTTGCACACTGCAGTAAGCTAGCTCAATATTAGAACATCATATTAATAAATGCTGGATGGCTTGTTTTGCTATAAACATATTGTATGACAGGGAAAATGCTGCATTACTGTACAATAATTAGTTTTCTGTCTCCAAACAGTTGTTTCCTTGTCTAATAATATATTAAAGCATCTTTGGTGTTTCCATGGTTTCTACAATATAAAAACCAGAAATTGAGGGTAACACGAGGACAGTGTTGCCACAGTTACTTTGAAAAAGTAATCTGATTACTGATTAAATTACTCCTTTAAAAAGTAACTTAGTTACTTTACAGATTACTTGATTTTAAAAGTAGCTAAATTAGATTACAAGTTTCTTTACTAGTTACATTCAGCAGCTGCCGACAACACCCCTGCCGCCTCAACATAAAAATGACAACCGTTTTTGCCAACACTCACTTTATTGGTAGTGCATTTTTAACAGTAACGTCAATAATGTATCTCCTGACATTTTAAGTTGAAATTAAAAAATAGTTCCTGAAAAATATAATGTTTTAATAAAAAATTAAATAAAGTCTTTCTTTCTTGACTATCACTTAGTATAAATACTCTCCCCGAGATGCAAGAAGAAAGCAAAAATATATATTTTTACCAAGGAAAATTACAAAAATAGTAACGCACAGTGACTTGGATAAATTACTTTAATCTGATTACTGGTTTGGAAATAGTAACATGTTTACTCGTTACTGGTTACTCGTTCACTCGATTATTCGTTACTGGAAAAAGTAGTCAGATTAGAGTAACGCATTACTAAGTGATGTCATTGATAGGCGACACACGGACACGGTCCGTGTCCTGGTTAAAATTGCTAACTTCTCTGGATTTAAACATCCTTGGAAACATTTGGGATAATGTAAGTCAACAAAATCTTACATATTGTACCTTTAAGTGAACCACTGAAATAATATTAGTTGTTATATGTATATTTGTTGTATTATTTTTTGTCTTTGTAATTTTTTTAATATGGTTTCATGTGCAGTCAGCAAGCACCACGGTTGAAATGCTATATCTTGTTTTATCCATGTTATATCTATGCTATATCTTCAAATCCTCATCTGTGATCATGCTATGGCACAAATGCTACTGCTCATCTACACATTATCTCAAGATATATCTCTTGTTTTTCTTTTATTTGGGTCATTTCCTTTCACAGTTCCTCCTATAAGCACTCTCTTTCTCACTTTGCCAAGAAAAAGTTTAGACGAGCGGCTTTTATGTTTCTTTCTTTTCATAAACCCTCTGAGAGAAACTAGCTAGAAAGATGTGCAGTGAATCGTCTTCACTAACAACAAAAGGATAAAAAAAGCCACCAGAAAATCCATTTTAAAGTCTTAAAAAGACTGACAAATGTGTTCCCTGGATGGCTATATTATGTCTGCCGTCCGCTGGCCACTTTTTGCCTCAGTGGAAATCATTGCCATTCCCTTATTAAAGGACAGGTTCATTTTGTCAAGTCTGCTAAATGTTCACATTTAAGTCTTCAATTTTCTGTCATTATCAGTCTATTCCCTGATTGAAAATACAACTGAAAAGAGTTTCTCAGGGTTTCTTGTTCGACCCAATTTCTAGCCGGTTGATTATAGTCATTAGCAGGTCCAAGCTGGTTAGTTGGCTGATTAGCTGGACTGCGGCTATTTTTTATTTAATAAATTTTTTTGTACCTTTTTGACCTTGATGGAAACATCCTCATCACAAGGCCTGTTTTTTTCTATCTTCATTGTGGTATCAAAAAAGTAAATTATATTAGCATTAGGGTTGCACAATTTGGTGAAACAATTTATTGACATTTTTCCAGATAACATCATTAATATTTAAAAGTATAATAATTATTGAATAATATTCAATCTAATAAAATAGTAATTACATGCTAAAAAATGCTGGGTTAAAAACAACCCAAGTTGGGTTGAAAATGGACAAACCCAGCAATTGGGTTGTTTTAACCCAGTAAATTGGTTGTTTTAACCCAGCGGTTGGGTTAAATGTTTGATTAAAACAACCCAATCACTGGGTTAAAACACCCCAATTGCTGGTGTTTGTCCATTTTCAACCCAACTTGGGTTGTTTTTAACCCAGCATTTTTTAGAGTGTATTATTATTATTATTGTTAGAAATGATTATTATAATCCTTAAATACAAACATTAACATAAATAAATATTACATTGTAATAAAACCATGTGAGAAAAATAGTACATAATTATAGTTTCTTCTTACACCATATTATTATTATTATTATTATTAACAATATATGAGCTTATTATATTAACAATATTATTATTATTTTAATATTATTTTTGTTTCACGTTATATTGATATATAGATATAGACACAGTCGCGTGGTTATGACGCAATCATTAGCCTATATTTTACAAAAACAGCTTCAATGGTGCGATAGTGTAAGATACAAGGTAATGGAGCCTTTTACACATAGTCGTGTTTGTTTAGAAATAAACAATGGACGAATGGAGTCTTTAAACTCCACAGATGTAAAGATATTCACTGTCAAAGTGAGGCCAAAATGAATGGGAGTCAATGGTATGCTAACAACAGGTGATGGCTTGGTTAGCAATGGCCGCGCCTATGGGTGGTACGCTTTCCGGGGGCTGGGCTACCCCCTTGGTCATGAGTAGTTTTCTTCTTCTATCGTTCAAAGCAAATGTCCTGTAAATGACACGACTCAGTGCTGCCCTCTAATGTCTTGTAGAGCAGTGGTTCCCGTCATTTTGTCGTTGAAGCCCCCCCTCCTTATATATCAGAAAACCTACACACCTTTTCACTGCGTAATTATTGTACTCTAGCCCGGTGTAAAATGAGACGCCGCTGATCTTTCCACCACACCTCTCGCCGGCCGGTGTGAGCAATCTTGCGTCTTTTGCATTAGCGTTTATGTGATCGGAAGTAATTATCAACTGGTTCCTATCAGGACCTGGAAGGTTTTTCACATAGATATACATAATAAAGGCTAGATGTCTTAAGGCGGAGTCTCTAACGTCATCATCGGCGGCCATCTTGTCACAGGCAAGCTCTCTGGCGGGCTCTGTGGTACCTGATGTAAGGCGAGTGATCTGCACGAACACAAATACTCTTATCTCGCTGAAATCTTGACAGATTTACAAATGGTTGGGTTAATTCTGGATTATTCATAAGTATGCAGTGTCATAACTACATCTCTGACGTTTATAGCAAACCAAACAGTTTGAAAATAGGTAGAAGTCGGCACCAATAGCCACGTGGGCAGTGCGCTGAAATATAGCGCTGTTGCGCTTCGGGCGACCCGAGTTCGAGTCCCGGCTCATGGACCTTTCCCGATCCCGTCCCCCTCTCTCTCTCTCCCACTTCGCTTCTTGTCTAGCTACTGTCCTATCATAATAAATAAAAAAATAAAATAAAAAAAGGTCGAATTTAGCAAGTTATGGTTATTTAAAAAGTACATGCACAATTAAAACACAATGTTACGAGTGAGCGAGCTGACTGTGACAAGATGGCCGCCAGGTGCGGACGTCGACCTCAATTGGCCAGCAGCGCGGACGAGACATCTAGCCTTTATTATGTATATCTATGGTTTTTCATATCAATATTTGACCTGAAAGCTCCCACACCCCCTTGCGAACTCTGGCTCCCCCTATGGTTTGGAACCGCTGTTGCAGAATATAGAAAAGCCAGTGAGTGAAAATGATGTTTACCTTGGTCTTCATTTACCACCACTCCATATCAAAATCCCACTGTATTACTATATGATGCTATCAGCCGTCTACATCTATTTTACATATTCAAATAGATTGCACACAGTGAAATTGGAGACTCGTGCCGCATTAGCTCATTTTAATTAAGTAAGAAAATCCATTTTTTGAGCATAGCCTGAACCATCTAGCACGGCCGCACATGTATTTCCTGTAGAGTGTGTGTTCCTGCGGCGCCGAGCCTGAATCTCCCATCGGTTCCAGAGCTCATTACCCTACAGCGTCTCTGAGAGTATCTCTCCAGCGCTGAGATCAATGTGAAGAGCTTGTGAGCGCAGACTGTTATCGAGACAGATGAATGAATATGTATCGTAAGGGGCGAGCGAAAAGGGCGCCATTCGTTCCACACAACCCCATGTTCTTCAAAACTCAATCAGAAAACAAATATACTGTTACAGATATGCCAAAGTTCTTTAATCGGAGTCGGCGCGTGTGGGTTGACGCCCCAAAAGAGTTTTCAGAGGCTGTATGAAAGTCTCTGATAATCAAACATGTCACTCACTACCTCCACAAGCTCAGATCACAGGGGACGCCTTCCCATCATGCCTAGAGAGAATTTAATTATAGTATGGAATGGAGGCAGGAGATGCAGGTTGGTACAAGGGAATTGAAGGACTATCGGTTTGCCCCAGTGTCTGCGAGTCTGTCCAAATGGGCTGTAATGAGACATTTTGAGAGTCGATGTAGTCGGACCCCAGACCAGAACCGCCGTGTGTGTAATCTCATCCCAACCAGACCGGCGTGCTGGGTGCGATTTGGGCTTTATCTACCGTGAAGCACTCTTCCCCCAGTGGTCTCACGCACACGGTTTGATCATCCTACTGTAATTAATCAGCTCGTACTGGTGCGATTATTGCTCATTACACTGAATCGCACCCGAGACATACTGTAGCAGGAAGGTGCGTTTTTTGGATTGTGTTCCACTAGTCTTGTCATGTGCAATTGACCATAACAAATCGTGTCTTGGGTGTATATCTGCACGATTTGACCCAAGAAATTGTATTGTACTTTCCATAGGCCGAAAGTGATGTCCACCTATGGAAAATTGACATCTTCATCCTTTATTCAAATATTAATGAGTCAGTTGTTTTCTTTGTGATAACGCAGTGAAACGTGTCAAATTGTGCGGACATTATTTCTGGCCAGGCTGCCATACAAAGAAATGATGAACAGAAAAAAAAGAGAGAGCCATTGAAATATTAATAACTGATTATGTTGTAATTGGTATGTGCCTTTTCCTGTGAACTTATGTATTTTGCAAAGTAATAAAGCTTGCGTTTGTCTTTTTTGCCACATATTTGTCAGATTAAAAACGTAACCAAGTTTTAGGGTTTTGTTCTTCCCTCATATTTAAAATATGTAAAAAATATAAAATGGGTCATTAAAAATAAACATCTCCTTTTGGCCACTACTGTATAATATATGACTAAAATAATATTTTTTAAAGCTAAATTATTACTATAAAAGAATAATTTTGTAGTTGAAATAATAAAGGAATAACAAATTGTGACAATATATCAATAAGAATGAAATGAAATATGAAAATAATAATAATTATTATCATCATAAGAAATGATTATTTGGGGAAAAATCCAGTTTCTTCCATTACAAGAAATTATTACTATAAAAATTACGCTCAAAGTAAAAATAATCAAATAAAATTTGTCATTATATATCAATATGACTAAAATGATAGTAATGACTATAAAAAAGAATAAATTAATATTATTAATTAATACTATAAAATAATAATAATTGTTGTTGTTGTCATTACTATTGTAATAAAACTATTTTACTATTTTATTATTTCTGGCCAGGCTGCCATACAAAGAAATTATGAACACAAAAACAAGAGGGAGCCAATGAAATATTAATAACTGATTATGTTGTCGTCATTATATGCTTTTTCCTGTGAACTTATGCATTTTGCGAAGTAATAAAGCTTGCGTTTGTCTTTTTTGCCACATAATTGTTTTAGTGTTTTTTTTATTCCCTCATATTTAAAATATGTAAAATATATAAAATATTTTCCTAATTTTGATGGTTTAAACGAACATGTAGTGTCATCTCCTTTGGACATCACTTTTGGCCACTACTGTATAATATATGACTAAAATAATATTTTTAAAGCTAAATTCTTACTATAAAATAATAATTTTATAGTAGAAATAATAAAAGAATAACTAAGTGTGATTATATATCAATATGAATTAAATGAAATATGAAAATAATAATTACTATTGTAATTACTATTATCATAAGAAATTATTATTATTATTATTATTAGAGGGACAAATCCAGTTTCTTCCATTATAAGAAGAAATGATTAATATAAAAATTACTCTAAAAGTACAAATAATCAAATACAAATTATGATTATATATCAATATGACTAAAATGATAGTAATGATGACTATAAAAAAGAAGAAATTAATATTATTAATTAATGCTATAAATGAATAATAATTGTTGTTGTCATTATTATAAAAAATAATTATTATTATTAAATAAAAATAAACAAAATAAGAAATATTACTATTGTAATACAACTATTTTACTGGAATAGAAAAATAATTGAAGAATAATACATTAATAGTAATACTTTTTTGAACAATTAACCAATCATTTAGCTAATTAAGCAGCTCGTGCTCGTGCTCGTGCGTGAGACTAAGCAGAAGGTGCGTTTCTACTAAGAAACAGATTATTTTCCGCTGGGTTATTCTCGTATGTAATAGACCATAACAAAACGTGTCGTGGGTGGTTGGAGGGCATAAACGCCGTCTGTCATGCGTCCTCTCCATCGTCCCTCGCTCTTAACAGGTCTCTCGTTTCCAGCGCGCGCTCTCGCGTGACTCGCGTTCATGCATCGGGTTCAAGCTGCAGAAATGACAGTGCAGAGACTTCATTCAGACGCTTCACCTAAAACTCTAGAGGACGTAAATGATTTATTCGGCTGGCGCAGTGGGTCAGAACCAGGTCAGGGTGGGGTGAAATGGGCAAGGCTGGCTCTGCATAGACCTGAAATACAGTGACGCCTGGCCTTGAGCCAACCACCATGGAGTTTTAGAGGAGGGAGGACATGTTTCTTTAGTACTATGAGGATAAAAGATGCTAAATTTAGCTTTGGAACAGTGGCGAGGTGAATCTTTTAAGGATATGATATTTTCTGCTTCTATGCTAGACCTACACATAAAGTACAGTGAAAAAAAATATAATAATAATGGCAAAGAAGTCTATTGTGTCATTTGAAGTCTGCATGAAAATGAAAACAACAACATACAACACGACCAGTGTAGCTGAATTCATGAACAAAAGACTTATGAATCAGTTCTTTTAAGTGAATCAAAAACATATACAGTGCAATGTAGTCCAAAAGACAAACAAATGACTCTTATGAACCAGTTCTTTTTAGTGAACCAAATAGTACAAACATTATGACCAGTGTAGTCCGATTCATGAGCAAATTACACTTATGAACTGCTTTTAGTTATTTAAAAACATACAAGACATAGTCTGAATTATGAGCAAACGACTCTTACGAACCAAGTGTTTTTAGTGAATCTAAAACATACAGCGCAACCAGTGTAGTCTGATTCATGAGCAAATGACTCTTATGAAGTTGAACCAGTTTTTCATAGTGAATCAAAAACATACCATCCACGCAGTGTATAGTCTGATTCATGAACAAATGACTTTGGTGCTTTCACATCTCTAGTTCGGTTCATTTGGTCCGAACCAAGGGCAAACAATTATACATTGTAGCATTTTTCAGCTTTTTTGGTTCCTTTTTACACCACACTGGTTGCTTTGGTCCGAACCATAGACCATACACTCTTAAAAGAAATGGTTCTATTTAGAACCAGAAATGGTTCTATCACCTGCTTCATATATGGAACCCCAAAATGGTTCTATATAGAACCATATTAAAGGGTTCATTAAAAAGAACCCCAAATGGTTCTTGGAATCCAAGTTAGATGGTTCTTTTTAGAACCATTTAAGGGTTCTTTATTATTAAGTTATCACCGGTATTTAATAATATAACCAATCCAGACAGTACAAAAATTTAAAATTCATTAAATTTATTATTTAAAAAAATAGAATAAATATTATCATTTCAAATCTGTATTAGACCAAGCATTTTCACTTTTTAAAAAACATACATAAACATTTAAAATCTGTATATTCTGTATTAGACCAAGCATTTTCACTTTTTAAAAAACATATATAAACATTTAAAATCTGTATATTCTGTATTAGACCAAGCATTTTCACTTTTTAAAAAACATACATAAACATTTAAAATTGCATCTCTGTATCTGTGTTAGACAGCTAAACTTGAAATGTTTAATTACATACAACCATTTAATATTAACTGCAATTGTACTTTTTTAAAATTGTAATTGAACATTTTACTCTTTTTCAATTTAATAAACATTCACGCATTTTAAATTTTTAATATATACCAGCTTGCTTATATACCCTATGTACATATATACCATTCTTTTAAATGTCTCTGAACTGAGGAAACTAATCACAATCCTAACAAAAATAACACATTTATTAAATAGTATTATTTACACAAGTTGACTGTACATTTTTAGTACAGGTATTGGTATTCTTGTGTCATGACGAGATCTTAGTTTAAGCATGTATTTTTGAATGAAAATCTTTGTGTTCTTAATGGCAAGCTGAACATTGAAAAGAAAATAGGCTGCAAACAGGCATTCCACAGCCTGTGTCATGTCAATGTCTGCCTCTCTTATAATGTTCACGTTGTCCATTATAATGCTGACACTTTCAGCCTTGAGGGGATCAGGACAGCCGTTAAGCACTACAGTTGGTGCAGGACCTTTGGGTTCCTGTAAAACAAAAATTACAAACAATGAGTGCTTTTCACCAATTAATAGAAACAGACTTAAAATTACCCCATAATTTACTCACCAACAAGGCAACCTAGACATTTATGACTTGCTTTTTTCAGTTCAACACAATATGAGTTATATTTAATTATAATCATTCCAAGCTTTGTAATGCCACTTTGATTACTTTGAATCCCACTGGTTCATTTGTTCTTGTGACTGAATCGTGACACAACATAAGATATGACAAATAGGCACGCAACATGCAAGAACCAACAAGACTCAAAACTATTTATGTGAAGCTGATGTGCCGATGTGTGATTGTGCTTAGTTATTCATTTATTTACTCCAGCAAAAAACATCCACAGGGTTTGTCCAGGGACGAATTTTAACCCCTGGAGAGCACTTTTTGGGAGTTTCAAAAGTTGGGGTGCTATTCAATGACATTACAAAGCTTGTTACTAAGAAAGAGATTGAGTAAATTATAGGGTAAGTTTTATTGAAAATTGTTTAAAACTTTGGTGTAAGGGTGAGTAAACAGTAATATTTTTTTATATTTAAATGAACAGTTCCTTTATTAAGTCAACTCCCTCAAATGTTAATGAAACTACAGAAGACTCTATACTTACACTATCTACACAGTAGAGGAAGCTGGCGTTTTCTTTGAAAAGTGCTGGCAATAAAATGAGTGCAGCATTCCTAACAAGACCTACAAACAGATACAAGTTAGTGTACATCAGGCACTGAATTCAATTAAAGGAATAGTTTACCCAAAAAATGAAAATTCTGTCATCATTCACTCACTCTCGTCATTTCAAACATAAATGGCATTCTTTCTACAGCATATCAAAAAAAAGATATTTTGAAGAATCTTGGAAACTGAAAAACACTGGTACCCATTCACTTGATTTGTATGGACACAAAACCAATATAGGTCAATGGGCACCGCCGTTGTTCGTTTACCATCCTTCAAAATATCTTATTTTGTGTTCTGACGATTAAAGTCATACAGATTTTAAATGATGAGAGGTAAGTAAATGATGACAGAATTTACATTTTAGGGTAAACTATTAATTTAATACTAACACTTATAGGTCAACAATTTATAGGTGCAGCCACTGAGCTCACGAGAACACAAGTACAGACAAGTACGCATATTGAGAAACGTCCCAAGTCTTGCAGTCTCTACTAATGAGCTGATGATTTAAATCAGGTGTGTTAGATGAGGGAGACATGCAAAATGTGCACTGGTTGGGGGTCCCCAGGACAGGTTTGAGAACCACTGCTCTAGGGGTACCTGGGGTGTGCCGGACATAAGTTATGCAGGAAAAACCCTGGTGAAGTTACCTTCTGTGATTTCCTCTGCTGGTCCAAAGAGATTGGCATATAGATTTTTTTTTTACTTCCTTCTTTTGCACTCCTGATGATGTTTGGGGCCATTTCATTTAGAGAGGTTTCCATGTTCTTTGCCAAGTCTGTTCCAAACCTCATTGTCATTTCATGCAGCATCTTAAATACAAAACATTGTTTACTTCAGGTGCATATATCCAAATTACACAACCCTCCACTGCATCTGTCAGTCATCCTCTATTCAAACTGCGTGGCGCGTTCGGTTACGACAGTCAACACGACGAAACTCTCTCCAAGATGATTCAATGTTACTGTTATTATGCTTGATCTGTAGATAATGTTTCATGGTTTCACAAAGTTTCCCATATCCCTCCGTCTTCCAACGGGTTCGCTTTTATTTTTTAATCGGCGCCTAACGTTATTGTACAATTAGTTACCGTTAATAAACAGCGAGCGCGCGCTTCACTGAAATAATAAAATCACGCTTAGTCTCCTTCTAAACACAGCTGTCTTATTGTTATTGACATTAACATAATTAACACTGACAAGGGAATAAAGGGAGACTGTAACTTAATTTGTTTAAAAACCGAGCAAAATCATTTTAACAGGGCTTTCTGAACCAACGGCTGACGAAGCCACTCAGTTCTAACCAGCAATACTTTTAACTGAAGTAAATATTATCCATTTTTCTTCTAGTATCACTATTTAACATTAATTTTAACAGAATATTAACTGATGGTACTACATATTTCAGTAATATGGTTTTAAAAATGTAAAAACTTAACTTACCTGATGGCTGAACGGGCAGATGGCGGACTCCTCAGTTTGAAAAATTAACCGTCTCAAGTTCATCTTCGCCAATCCACCAATAGGAATTCAAGAAAGGATGACGCAACACATATACGTCACTACTTGCATTTTTACGATTATTTGTTTTTTAATGCCCCCTTCGGGTTAGATTAAACAGTCCAAAAAAAATATGGACGACGCAACTTCCTTGACTTCCGCTGACCAGAGTTGAAGCCGCACACGGCACTGACATCTTGGGACTGAGTCTGCGCAGTAGCGATCTCGGGACCGGAGTTGCGCAGTAGAGAGCAGGAAGTAGAGGCGCGATTATCAAAAGCCCGCCCACACTCTCGCAGATGCAGAACAATTCATTATGTTGGTGTGAAATAAACAGTTATAGAAATGTAGAAGTTAAAGCTAAAGATCCAACCTCCTCCTGAAAATCCCGAAAAAAGTCTGTAAGTGCCTTAGTGACAACTTCACACAGAGAAGCCGTCAATCTCAGCTGTCAATCATGAAGTCACACCCCACGTTTTAATAGTATCAAATAACTAACTAAAACTAAACTTATTTAAAAACGAACACTTGAAATGAAATCATTGTGATAAATTGCCTAAAATGACAGAAACCATCTTTAGGAAACAATTATTTGAAGTGTAATTGAATTGTTTAGTGTGTCTCGTGTCCATCGATCGAGGATGAACCAGTTCTTCATAGTGTATCAAAAACATATCGTCCACGCAGTGTAGTCTGATTCATGAACAAATGACTCTTATGAACCAGTTCTTCATAGTGAATCAAAAACATATCGTCCACGCAGTGTAGTCTGATTCATGACCAAATGACTCTTATGAACCAGTTCTTCATAGTGAATCAAAAACATACTGTCCACGCAGTATAGTCTGATTCAAGAGCAAAAGACTCTTATGAACCAGTTCTTCATAGTGAATGAAAAACATACATTCCACACAGTGTAGTCTGATTCATGAGCAAATGACTCTTATGAACCAGTTCTTCATAGTGAATGAAAAACATACATTCCACACAGTGTAGTCTGATTCAAGAGCAAATTACTCTTATGAACCAGTTCTTCATAATGAATCAAAAACTTACCGTCCACGCAGTGTAGTCTGATTCATGAACAAATGACTCTTATGAACCAGTTCTTCATAGTAAATCAAAAACACACCGTCCACGCAGTGTAGTCTGATTCATGAACAAATGACTCTTATGAATCAGTTCTTTATAGTGAATCAAAAACATACCGTCCTCCACGCAGTGTAGTCTGATTCATGAGCAAATGACTCTTATGAACCAGTTCTTCATAGTGAATCAAAAACATACTGTCCACGCAGTATAGTCTGATACATGAGCAAAAGACTCTTATGAACCAGTTCTTCATAGTGAATGAAAAACATACATTCCACACAGTGTAGTCTGATTCATGAGCAAATGACTCTTATGAACCAGTTCTTCATAGTGAATGAAAAACATACCGTCCACGCAGTGTAGTCTGATTCATGAACAAATGACTCTTATGAACCAGTTCTTCATAGTGAATCAAAAACATACTGTCCACGCAGTATAGTCTGATTCATGAACAAATGACTCTTATGAACCAGTTCTTCATAGTGAATCAAAAACATACCGTCCACACAGTGTAGTCTGATTCAAGAGCAAATTACTCTTATGAACAAGTTCTTCATAGTGAATCAAAAACATACCGTCCACGCAGTGTAGTCTGATTCATGAACAAATGACTCTTATGAACCATCTCTTCATAGTGAATCAAAAACATACCGTCCACGCAGTGTAGTCTGATTCATGAGCAAATGACTCTTATGAACCAGTTCTTCATAGTGAAGCAAAAACATACCGTCCACGCAGTGTAGTCTGATTCATGAACAAATGACTCTTATGAACCATCTCTTCATAGTGAATCAAAAACATACCGTCCACGCAGTGTAGTCCGATTCATGAACAAATGACTCTTATGAACCAGTTCTTCATAGTGAATCAAAAACATATCGTCCACGCAGTGTAGTCTGATTCATGAACAAATGACTCTTATGAACCATCTCTTCATACTATGAAGATGAAGTTCATAGTGAATCAAAAACATACCGTCCACGCAGTGTAGTCTGATTCATGAGCAAAAGACTCTTATTATCTGGTTCTTTTTAGTGAATCAAAAAGCATACAACACGAGAGCTTGTGAATCAGAAAATAAATTAAAATATTACTAAATATAATACAGTATATAATATGTCTAATATGTATAGCATAAAATAATCGTTCTTACCCAAGTCCCACTGCAGTTGCTCTTGCATGCCCATCTACACATGCACAACCCTCTTTTCTCAACTCATCACCACGGTAACAACAACAACAACACAATCACAAACGATAAATTATGGAGCCATAACTGAGAGCTTCATTGATCAGATGTCAGGCACAAGTTGTAGCTTCATTAAAGAATAATAGAATAAATGTCATGAATGTAATTGCTGTTTAAGTCTCATTCTATGTTGACGGTCTCTGCCGTTTACTCACAGCCTCCTGACCTGCTTTATTGTCCAGGCAGGAGAGCGGAGCTGACAGGCCGCTGTGCTTTCATTCTTACTGCCGTGCGCTGGATTAGCATCGCTCGCTGTCAGACAGCCACTATGGGGAACATTGGCAAATCTATATTTAGAAGTATTTGCATTACATATTCATGGATGATACAGAATCCAAAGTCCCACAGTAGATCTGAAACTTCACCATCCAATCTGTTCCTTTGCTTTTCTTTCAATCTGTCTGTTTTCAATGGATGGATCAAATCTGATGAGTCTGAGAACGGCAGATACCCAAACCTGCGGTGATCACTGCGGCGTCTCGTACGATTTCATGAAATGCAATGGTGTTTATTAGTGGAAAATGTACGGAAAGTTCTTGGAAGTTTTCGCGAAAATTAGCATCGTCATCATTTACTCACCCCTCATGTCCTTCTACACTGTAAAATCCAACAGTTGTTCTGTTCTGTCTTAATGTCCAATTATTTGTTGAACTTACTTAAAACAATTAAGTAATCTGAACTATTTGCATGCTATGCCTTCGTTACTTAGAAAACTCAAGTAAACATTACTTGACTGGTTTGAGTACCATTTTGCCAAAGCAAAAAAACAAGCAGGCGGACGGTCGGGCGGGCAAAGTGTTTTTGAGGTGGTGCAATTTTGTATAGACTTATCACTCATTTCCTCCACTTCCTCTCACCACAATTGTGATTAGTGTTCCCTTTGGTTGGACACTTGGACCTTCATTCATATTATAGTAATTAACTTCCTATTAATGCAGCAATGCAACAAGAAATCATAGTTGTATGATTACAAAAGAAGGGAAGTAATAATATATATATATATATATATATATATATATATATATATATATATATATATATATATATATATATATATTTGTCAATTAATGATGTATAACATAACTATATTTAATGTCAAATAATGATCTTTTAACATTATTATTGCTAATATTTATGGCATAACCATTTAATTGAGTTGATATAATCCCTCTATATTTGTCACAATATAATTCGACCATGCTTGAGTGTGTCACACACAGACTTCAACATTCAGCATGCAAAACACAACAATGGTAACAAGGATTTTTTTTTTTTTTTTTTTTTTTAATTGTTATTATTAATACGACCTTTACTATTTTACTTGCTGTCATTATTCGGGTTATACTGACAAAAGACAAATAGTAAAATAAAGCTAAAAATAGTAAAATGAAGCAATTAATTTATTCATGCCACAATGCACTCTGGGAGTAGGCTACACTTCCTCAGATCCCAGATAGAATTAAGTTGACAAAACTTAAACGGTTTAAGTAAGAACAGCTTAATGCAATTAAGTAATGCTTACTTAATTGTTTTTAGTACCTGTAGACTATTGATAAGTAATAAATAAGTGTTGAATGGAGTTCAGTTGTTGCTTTTTGTCTTCACTTATTTTTTTAAGTTCAGCTTACTTGAGAATTTTAAGGCAATCGGTTTCCTAATATTTTCCTAGTAATGTGAGCACTAATAACAAGTTAACATAACTAATAATTTTGAGTTAAGTATACTTCATTAATAAGTTTTCTGTACAAATTTTGTTAAGTTTAGCCGACAAAAAAATAATACTCTACTTTACTTGAAAATTTTAAGGCAATCGGTTTCCTCACTTTTTCTAAGTAAAGTCAACTTATTATGTTTTACAGTGTACACTCGTTTGGCTTTCTTTTTTCTGTGCAAGATAAAAAGAAAAATCAGCTGTTTTTGTTTTTTCACCTGCTCAATTTCATAGAGACATCAGTAGCTGTATATTAGTGTCAGTGATACTGGCCTTCATTCATAAAAATAGTATTTAGGCTACTATCTAATGTTGTTTATGTTGTATTAATTTGGAGATTAACTGTGAAATTATTACATTATTACAAAAACTTAAGTGTTTTTAATTGCGATTAATCACAGACAATTTTTATTTAAAAATATTTAAATATATAAAATAAGTGTTTAGTATTTTAAAATATAAAATATTTAAATAAAAACACTGTATATCATTTATGTATATTGTGTGCTCAAATTGCAAGGCAAATAAATGTGCACACATATTGCAAAACGAGGAATTTACCCACATTCGCTCTTCATTTGTACAGTTCTTTGGACTCTGGGCTGGGAATGTCAGTGTGTGGTTCAGGTTGGTTAGTCCAGAATGTGTCTTTGACAGGGTCTGGATATCTCCTGACCGATGACAGTTTCATAATTGGCACTCAGAAACAAGGCTGTCATGACGTCTGAGTGACAGGTCGTCTGTTGGGGATAGAGGATAGTTACTGGTTTACTTTGAAGGACACAAAGGATTTCCAGAGAAGAAGAGGCAGAGCGGTCTCTCTCTAGGATACTCTGCATAATTGGTATCATTCAACATTAGTTTATTAAAGGGGCCATCTTCTTTTCTTTTATAAGTCCAATTGCAGTATAATGTTGGCCAAGGGATCTTATAAAGGAAAAGTTGTTTAACATGAACATTATTCATTCTTTTCTGACTCTCAGAATTAAACATGCTACTGTACCTTTAAGACTTCTATGCAAATAGCAGTGTATCAGCAAAACAAACTCTTCTATATCAGTGGAGCAAGAAAAAATAATGACTTAGGGACTTTGGATTCTGAATAATTTCCATGATATGTCACCTTTAACCACTCCAGTCCAGTATGCTTTCAAATTTCAAGTGGACTAACAATAATAGTTATATAATTAGTATTTTAAATACAACCCCAAATCAGAAAAGGTTGGGACAGTATGGAAAACGAAAAAAAAAAAGAAAAAAAAAGAAGTGATTTCTAAATTTACTTTGACTTGTATTTCATTGCAGACAATATGAACACAAAATATTTATATTTCATGTTTTGTCTGGTCAACTTCATGTAATTTGTAAATATGCATCCTTTCCTGTCATTCAGACCTGCAACACATTTCAAAAAAAGTTGGGACAGTAAAGCATTTACCACTTTTAACGTTGCCATTCCTTTTCACAACACTTAAAAGACGTTTAGGGACTGAAGACACCAAGTGATGAAGTGTTTCAGGTGTCATTTTGTCCCATTCTTCCTGCAAACAAGTCTTAAGGTGGGCAACAGTACGGGGTCTTCGTTGTCGCATTTTGCGCTTCAAAATGCGCCACACATTCTCTATTGGAGACAGGTCGGGACTGCAGGCAGGCCAGTCAAGTACCCGTACCCTTTTCCTCCGCAGCCAGGACTTTGTAATGTGTGCAGAATGTGGTTTTGCATTGTCTTGTTGAAATATGCTGGAAAAGATGTCTTCTTGAAGGCAGCATATTATGCTCCAAAATCTCTATGTACTTTTCAGCATTAATGGCGCCTTCACAGAAGTGCAAGTTACCTTTGCCAAGGGCACTGACACAACCCCATACCAAGACAGACCCTGGCTTTTGGACTTGTTGCTGGTAACAGTCTGGATGATCCTTTTCTTCTTTGGTCCGGAGCAGACGGCGTCCATTCCTCCCAAAAAATAGATTCATCTGACCACAGTACACGTTTCCACTGTGTGATGGTCCATCCCAGATGCCTCCGAGCCCAGAGAAGTCGATGGCGCTTCTGGACACTGTTAACATAGGGCTTCCTTTTGGCACAGTACAGTTTTAACGGGCATTTGTGGATGTAACTACGTATTGTGGTACTTGACAAAGGTTTGCCAAAGTAGTCCTGAGCCCATGTGGTGATATCGCTTATAGATGAATGACGATTCTTGATCCAGTGCCGCCTGAGGGATCGGAGATCACGGTTGTTCAGCTTAGGCTTGCGCCCTTGTCCTTTACGCACTGAAATTCCTCCAGATTCCTTGAATCTTTTAATTATGTTATGCACTGTTGAATGTGAAATATCCAAATCTCTTCCTATCTTTCTTTGAGGAACATTGTTTTTAAACATTTCAATAATTTTCTCACGTATTTGTTGGCAAACTGGCGATCCTCGGCCCATCTTTGCTCCTAAAGGATTAGACCTTTCTTGGATGCTGCTTTTGTACCAAATCATAATTACAATCACCTGTTGACATCACCTGTTTCAAATCACATCATTATTTAACCCTTTTACCTCATTACTAGCCCTAAATTGCTCCTGTCCCAACTTTTTTTGCAGGTCTGAATGACAGGAAAGGATGCATATTTACAAATGACATGAAGTTGACCAGACAAAACATGAAATATTTTGTGTTCATATTGTCTGCAATGAAATACAAGTCAAAGTACATTTAGAAATCACTGTTTTTTTTTTTTTGCGTTTTCCCTACTGTCCCAACTTTTTCTGATTTGGGGTTATATATACTATAAAAATCAGGCATAACATTCATCCTATTATTGTGTTGGTCCCACTTATGCTGCCAAAACAGCCCTGACCCGTTGAGGCATGGACTCCACTAGACCCCTGAAGGTGTGCTGTGGTATCTGCCACCAAGATGTCAGCAGCAGATCCTTTAAGTCCTGTAAGTTGTGAGGTGGGGCCTCCATGGATCGGACTTGTTTGTTCAGCACATCCCACAGATGCTCGATTGGATTGAGATTTGGGGAATTTGGAGGCCATGTACAAAGTTTCTTACCTCAAACTCATTGTTGTGATCCTCAAACTATTCCTGAACCATTTTCGTACTTTATGTAGAATATATATATGTAGAATTCATTCCATGCTAATATGCCAAAGTGGTCAACATCTACGTCACTACCTCATCTGACAAAATCATATATTCAATTATGGATTGTGTATCAAATATTGGGCCAGACAAACCTGTTGTTCAAAGCTTAGCTTTCAACTATTTCTTTCATCATTCCAGTCACACCTTCAGGATCTTTAAAAAGACTTAATTAGAGTTAATTATCTGATACGGGCAGGTATAGCGAACACATCTCTAATAATCAGTGTTAATGAATTGCCATTTATAAACACAGCTGTGAGCTGAGATTGCCGCAGACTTACTCCAGACATGCTGTCCCTAACAGTCACCTCACGCTTAGTTTTCCCACAGACGCAGAAACAACATCATCAGTTGAATCTTGAAACAAGTGTTCGATTGAGTCTCTCCTGTGGGCATATCTGAAAAATATCAATAGTGATTAAAATACGTGGATCAAGGGTCAGTTTGAGTCTTTGCTCTGGAGTTCTTGACATGCTAACACCATTTGTCCTTTGTCCCTGGGAAGATTGAGGTATCGATCGACCCGTTTCTTCCTCTTTTTTTGTTTTTCACAAAATGTCAATTGTGCCAGGTTTCAAACCGGCTGCCGGGCGGCTCCGTGAAGCGCTCATGAATAATGCAGACACGCGGGGGGGAAAGAAGAGAGGGAGTTGTCTTCTTTCTCTCGGCATCGAGAGGTGGATCCTCACCTGAAGGTGTGAAAGGAAGCCGGTGGGGCAGGACCAGAAGGTCGGAAATGTCAGGGCAGGTTGTGTTGACTGTGGGGGGCTGAGACATGTTCGGTGGGCACAGAGCAAATCCTGGCGCTGAATAGAGGAACGACTGTAATTATTCTACTGCTCCAGTTTTCACCAGAGAGGAAGGCCATTAATTCCGAGAGACATTCAGGCACTGTCCCACTGCGCCCCCAGAGAGAGAATGAGAATAAAGGGGAGAGGACGAGAGAGAGAGCGAGAGGGAGAAAAATGGTATACAAAGCTTTCTGCTTTGACAATGGCATGCAGGCACATTAGGACCCGGTGCAGCGTATTTAAAACTGAAAGGATCCGGCATGATAGTCAGCCTCCATTTTTCATCTGACAATGTGTGGTATTCCGGAGTGGTCGTAATGCAGATGAGGCATTATGGCTGTTAAGATTAAGGGACGCATTAATTAAGACTCCACGGTGTATGTTGGAATCTGACAGACACAACAAAGGATCAGACGTAGATAAATAACCCTTTACCAATTACTCTAGCGGACACATGCATCATAGGCAACGGTAATATAAAAATGTTTAGGAGACACTACATATATTTCTAATCAGAAAAAAGTGGGTAAAGCAGTGGTAGAGATTGTAATGAGGCACAGTGATGGATGAGTTAGTGATGAGATAGAGCAGGGGTTCAGATTATTTTCACCTCATCATTAACCAATTATCCTATCATTAACCCATCTTTATACCTTACCATTAACCCAGTTAGCTATGAGATGGGTTAGTGATGAAACAGTGCAACCTGGTAGATAAAATAATGAGGTAAACTGATTAGTAATGGGGGAGAGAACGGTAAGTAATGAGCTACAGTACTTGGTTATGAATTAATGGGACAGAGGTAAATCAAATGATAAGATAACAGAACAGAACCAATAGTGTACCTAATAACCGATTAATCAACTTCATCAGTAACCACTCTCATTAACCACTAATGTGGTAAAGTAATGAGGCAGAGTGATGGGTTATTGATGAGGAAGAGCAGGGGTTACTTTACCTCATCATTAACCCGTTATCTTATCATTAACCCACTTTACCTCACCATTAACCCGTTATCCTAATATTAACCCACTTTACCTCATCATTAACCCATTATCCTATCATTAATCCACTTTACCTCACCATTAACACATTATCCTATCATTACCTCATGATTAGCCTGTTATCCTATCATTAACCCACTTTACCTCACCATTAACCCATTATCCTATCATGAACCCACTTTACCTCATCATTAACACATTATCCTATCATTAACCCACTTTACCTCACCATTAACCCATTATCCTATCATGAACCCACTTTACCTCATCATTAACACATTATCCTATCATGAACCCACTTTATCTCATCATTAACCCATTATCCTCATTATTAACCCACTTTACCTCATCATTAACCCGTTATCCTATTATTAACCCACTTTACCTCATCATTAACCCACTTTACCTCATCATTAACCCACTTTACCTCATCATTAACCCGTTATCCTATCATGAACCCACTTTACCTCACATTAACCCGTTATCCTATTATTAACCCACTTTACCTCATCATTAACCCGTTGTCCTATCATTAACCCACTTTACCTCATCATTAACCCACTTTACCTCATCATTAACCCGTTATCCTATCATGAACCCACTTTACCTCACATTAACCCATTATCCTCATCATTAACCCACTTTACCTCATCATTAACCCGTTATCCTATTGTTAACCCACTTTACCTCATCATTAACCCGTTATCCTATCATTAACCCACTTTACCTCATCATTAACCCACTTTACCTCATTATTAACCCACTTTACCTCATCATTAACCCATTATCCTATCATTAACCCACTTTACCTCACCATTAACACATTATCTTATCATTAACCCACTTTACCTCTTCATTAACCCACTTTACCTCATTATTAACCCACTTTACCTCATCATTAACCTATTATCCTATCATTAACCCACTTTACCTCACCATTAACACATTATCCTAACATTAACCCACTTTACCTCATCATTAACCCACTTTACCTCATTATTAACCCACTTTACCTCATCATTAACCCATGATCCTATCATTAACCGACTTTACCTCACCATTAACACATTATCATTAACCCACTTTACCTCATCATTAACCCGTTATCCTTTCATGAACCCACTTTACCTCATCATTAACCCATTATCCTCATCATTAACCCACTTTACCTCATCATTAACCCGTTATCCTATTATTAACCCACTTTACCTCATCATTAACCCGTTATCCTATCATTAACCCACTTTACCTCATCATTAACCCACTTTACCTCATTATTAACCCACTTTACCTCATCATTAACCCATTATCCAATCATTAACCCACTTTAGCTCACCATTAACACATTATCTTATCATGAACCCACTTTACCTCATCATGAACCCACTTTACCTCATCATTAACCCATTATCCTATCATTAACCCACTATACTATCATTAACCCACTGTACCTCATCATTAACCCGTTATCCTTTCATGAACCCACTTTACCTCATCATTAACCCATTATCCTATCATTGACCCACTTTACCTCACCATTAACCCATTATCTTCATCATTAACCCACTTTACCTCATCATTAACACATTATCCTATCATTAACCCACTTTACCTCATCATTAAAATTCAACCAGATTTGGCCCGATACCAATGTGCTATCTGGTATGTAGCATTTGAATGTAAGCAAAAGGTTCTGAAAGCCTAGTGTGTCAACACCTTAAAGCTACACTGTGTGATATTTTCCCCCATCTAGTGGTGAAAAGGTATATGACCATCCAGTGAATTTTAGTTTCTGTTCCTCTCAATTCCGATTTCGTTTCAACTCCTACGGTGGCCGATTTAGTCCAAGATTAACATGGCTTCCAGTTCGACCTCGTCCACATTCGACACGGTGCCTGTGGGATATTCTGTGCGCAGTGGGATGGTTGGAACTCAACTGGCCTAATTATTCGGCTAGAAAGAACTGCAGCTAATCCAGAGTGAACTTTGATGATAGTAATGTTTATTCAGTCATCCAATTGCAAGGCATAAAAAGGTTTGCGTGGATATGTACATAAATGTGGTTTCTGTGAGAGAACAAATAAGGATGGTAAATATACATACACAGTTAAGAACTGTATAACTATACTTATAAGTTACATTTGTATAATGTAACCGTAAACCAGAGCTTATTGTACCATATATAGGCGCTAAATGCAGCTGCATTAAAAGGAGCGGAGCTGCCGCTGCTGCTGCTAACAAGCGGTGTCCGGTTACAAAAGTGTGTGCGGCGCTTTAACGTTAGCACTGCAGTGCGCTCTGTATAACAATTGTTAATATGCCGATCAGACCTGATACATATTTGCATCAACATACATTACAAGCAAATATTTTCTATAAACGAATAAACATTGTTGATAACAAAATAACTGAATGATTATTCAAATAGGTGAGCATTACGCTATTTTATGTTGACACAAAAATACTTCTGAGGTGACATCAACTGAATTACGCGATGACACACTCTGAAACACATCTACAATGACAATAACTATTATTACTTACGGAGTTATTAACGCACAGAAATACCACACAAGGAAAAACAGACTTTTGAGGAATAAACAAGCCAGGAAAACTCCCTATAACTCTGTTACTGGACGCTGCTGAGATGAAAACTCTCTGCACATGCACCAGACAAGTCTGAACAAGTTGACGCGCACATGCGCGAGGCAGAGAATTTTGTACAGTGCCATCGAGTATTAAAACCGGTTAAAACGCGAAAAGCGAAGCTTGAATTTACGGGTATGTCCCTCTTTGGCTAATGTACTTTCAAGATGGAGGGGCAACATGGCGACCACCGTTAGATCCCATTACCTTATGTATTTTCAATGGCATATTATAAACTTACGAGAATACTTTATTACTTGAAAGAAGTAAATATACATTAATGAGCACATATATTTTTGAAAGAACTAAGTGTTTTTAGCTAAGAATAGACTAAAAAAGTTACACAGTGTAGCTTTAATAGGTTAGTGACGAGTTAGAGTACTGAGGACAAAAGATGAGCTTGAGTTACTGGCATGAGTCCCTCTCCAATCTCCACCATTCATGTGCCAATGCATCTAATAAATGAAAAACACACTGAGATGCTATAGAATAAATTCAGTAAGACTGCAATGACCTCGATGACTCACGGCGAGAATAACCACAAACAGATTCATTTGATCTTCAGCTCTCAGGTGATCAAGCTTCTTCCTCCCTATAATTTAATTCAAGCTTTTGTGAGAAGTGGCTGGATTGAATCCTTACTCCGTGCATCATCAAGCTGTTTGGTTGAACTCGCCAGTATTATAACTCAAGTTTCAGGGCTCAGGAAGGACATACAATGCTGAGGGAAATCATAAATAACAGGATTAGACTCTAAACAGCAAGATTCAGTAGAGGATAGTGATTTTTCTCACCAAGAAGGAACAGTGCCCGATTTAGCACCCGATTCACTAAATAATTATGGAAATTAGGTTCTGCGGGTGGTAACCACACAACGCTAATTGCGCCAGTGGAATGGCATTGTGCTTTGTGGATAAGGTCCAATCTATAACAACTATAATTTGCATATAAAAGAGGCGTGTTTGCACAGAAAAGAATGACAATTACTTAATTTATAACCATTTCAACATATTTAGCACCTGGTTAAATTGGATTGTGTACACTTTTCCTGTGATTTTTTGCGCTGAATGAAATATCGCAAGTTAATGTGACAAATGTTTAGCGAATTCACCACATGATAACGTGAAATTTGATGCATTTCGGTTTCTTTTCTTCAGAGTATCTGAAGCAACATATTCTACTCCCAGCATTAAGCATGATTCATGAGCACAAAACCCAGGAATTTCCCTTCTGCTAAAACTCCAACGATTAGTTTCTCCTAGAGGTTCGTTTGTGCGGCAGGAATATACATGCGAATAATGAAAGCGTGGGAGTCGCTGACTTTAGCGATGCATTAACAGTTAAGGTGTTTCTTGATAAGCGTTTAAGAGTTGGTGAATAAAACTCTGCATTCGGCTGTTTTAATGAAAGCTCTCTTGGCCCACTTCTTTTTCCCTTCAGCATCTTCAGCTTAAGCTCAAGGATCAGACTGACATGAATAAATAAAGAAGCCTCGGGACACAAGAGTCTTTTCCACCCGAAAATCCCTTCAGCTCAAACATCAGCACAGACCCAATGAAATCTCAAACACTCCAGACATCTCAGCCTCCGGAGCAGTGTGTGTCTAGTGAAATGTAGTTTTGAAGAAAGTCACCTTTAAGTTTATGGCATATAAATACTGTACAATTAGACTTTAGGCTCTAGCGAAACATTTCAGACATTTACATTAATGCACTTTAATCGTCTACAAATAGACTATGCAAATATTCATTTTGAGGTTAACAGCGAACTATGGTTTGAAAAACATTGATCAAAAAGGTTATATAATCAGAAACCAACTCTTCCTTCACTTTTACACTGCCCGGCCACCACAAAAAAAGTAGCAGTTTTGATTTAAATAGGCAAATGCTTAAGAGTCTGTGATTGGTTCATTATTGTGTTTCTAGCATGTTATATGTTTGGTAACAGTTCTTCTAATCCTAATTTATGGTGTAGCTTTTCATCTCTTAAACAACCATGTAAGAAATGTTCAAGACCTTAAATTCATTGAAAGTCTTTGGGATGTGCTGGAGGAGACTTTACAGAGTGCTGGACTCTTGCATTGTCAATACAAGATCTTGAAATAAATGTTGTGATGTTATTTCCATCAAGAGGTGAACCATTTTTTGGCCAAGATTTTGTATTGACAATGCAAGAGTCAAGAACTCTGTAAAGTCTCCTCCAGCATTTGCCTATTTAAACCCAAACAGCAACTTTGTGTGTTTCCCATTTGTGGAGATATATGAAAATATTCTCCTAAAAGAAATCAAGCTTTAGGCCACATCTCATTTTGCAAATGTCTACACACTGAAAATATCACTGGAACCGGGGTTACACCCCTACTCTTTATCGAAGGACATCCTGGGATTTTTAATGACCACAGAGAGTCAGGACCTCGGTTTAACGTCTCATCCAAAGGACGGTGCTTGTTACAGTATACTGTGTCCCCATCACTATACTGGGCGTTAGGACCCACACAGACCACAGGGTGAGCACCCCCTGCTGGCCTCACTAACTGGTAGAGACCAGCAGCAACCTAGTTTTCCCAGTTGGTCTCCCATCCAGGTACTGACCAGGCTCAGCTCTGCTTAGATTCAGTGGGAAACCAGTCTTGGGCTACAGGGTGATATGGCTGCTGGCCCTGTAGTAGACACTCCCCCTTACTGCTGATTGGCTACAAGTTTGTTTTGGTACTCTGCCCGAGACACTTTTCTAAAGCATTTTTTAAATATAGCTTACCCCACCTTTTACCATATTTTCCTTTTTTTAAAGTGATTTCCATCATATTTCAAACAAATCAAAACCATCATGGTGAACAGTTCGTATCTGAAGTGTCTCAGCTGAAGGAAATAATCCATTATATATTGGGTTTAATATATCGGCCGATAACGATATATCATGCATCCCTAATTAATAGTCATAATATCATTCAAAAGTTTCTAATGCTCACAATGGCTGCATGTAAAAAAATATAGTAAGAACAGTAAAATTGTGAAATATTATTAAAATTTAAAATAATACATTTTTATTTGAATATATTGTATAATGTAATTTATTCCTTTGATGCAAAGCTGAATTTTCAGCATCATTACTCCAGTCTTCAGTGTCACAAGCCTTCAAAAATCATTCTAATATGTCGATTTACTGCTCAAGAAACATTTATTATTATTATCAATGTTGAAGACAGTTTTTGCTGCTTAATATTTTTGTGGAAACTGCGGAACAGAAAATTCAAAAGAACAGTTTATTTAGTTGTCACTTTCGATCAATGCATTCTTTGCTGCTGGCGACTGCAACTTATCTTATTTTTATGACATTATAACTGGGAATATTGATGTACAGTATTTTAACGCAATAAGCCAAAAGAAACCATGTGTTACAGTCATTTTACAACTGTTAAGACGATGCAAAGCGGAGTCAGCTGTGGGCTATTTACGGTTGTCAAGCTACATCACCATCAAAGATCATTTGCATGAACAGAGTGACTTTCTAATAATCCAGATGCAAGTGTATACCAAAAAATACCAACCAGAATGATCAGTTTGATTAAACAGATTGAGCCTCAGTGTATCTCCCTTTCAGAATGATTCATATTTGAGATGAATCTCATAAAAACTCATTCAAATCAGTCCGTTTCTCTTGCCTCCCCGTATCTCAAGCCTTACCCATCAAGCTCCAAGAGCCGTATGCACAAAGTCATACAGAAATCAAGCTTCACAGGACAAAAGCCAGAGCGCAGGGCAGAAAGAGAGATTGGGGGTGTTCAGCTGAGACAGATGGAGAGATGGCCTGCAGGAACATCGCTCTCTGTGGGAGTCAAGCCACTTTAGAGACTCGCTTTGGCTTTCGGAGACAGAACGATTCCTCAGGCGTTCGATCCTCGATCAGGCACAGCAAACCGTCCCCCACACTGGCGCTTAAACGCACAGCTTTCTAGAATTCCTTTGCTTAGAGAATTGCTTTCAAAGTTAATAATGCAGAAGATACTTTATAAAGCAAATAGTTGTGGCTCTAAGATCCGATTGGATGAGCCTCGTTTGAAGTCGAAGGTTTTTCCCATAATGCTCTCATTGCTTAATTTGAACACCGTTCTAATCAGATTCCTCTCAGATCCCACAGAGCTCACAGAGAGCGCAGCGCACATTCACAAATGCATTACGGCCCACAAAGAAGCAGGAAGCGGCAGAGCGGCACAGAGAACACATTCAGCCTGAGGAACACAGCGCGGGTGAGATGGCACACCAGTGACTGCCAGACATTCAGAGGTGGGAACAACCGTTGGAACGGAGACAGAGATCAGAGAAGGACAAGCTGGAGGGCACAGCTGCATATCGGAAAATGAGAGAGAGAGTGGGTCTGCAATGTCCAGTGAACACGCTGTTAAATATTCCCTGCTCAATCCCACAGAAAAACATGAAGTTACATTTAGATAAAATATATATACACACAATTTTTTTTTAGAAAATGAATACTAGAAATGAATTATTATATGATGCAATTACATTTTAAATCTCAAATAAATGCTGTTCTTTTAAACTTATATTCATCAAATCCTGGAAAACAATGTATCGGTTTCAAGGATCATTTGACACTGAAGACTGGAGTAATGATATGCGAAAATTCAGCTTTGCATCAAAGGAATAAATTACATTTGAAAAATAAATTACAATATGACCGGAATCTTACAAGTAAACCACAGCAATAAGCAATTGATTAATATAAGTAAAAAGTCAAGTAAATGGTCAGTATAAAATAAGAACTTATAAACAATGACAATAGGACAAATAAATACAACATAAAGATACAGATACAAATAGTCAGTGCGTTTGCATGGAGCACTGTAATCGGTTTAAAAGTCCAATCCGAATGAAAATGCTCCATATAAACACCTCAGTCGGAATAAAAATGCCCAAACTGAATGAAATTCTAATTGTTTTGAGAGGGGTGGGATAAACCTTTTCATGAACCGATCAAACGAAAAATTCCACCATGCGCTTACTTTGAGTATACGTCTTTCTGTGACGTGATATACAGCACGCGCGCGCCTCCAAAACCGAAGAGCGTGCGCCGCGCTCACACCAGGCTAATGTTGACAAGAGAGGAAAGTACATTTTTCTGTATTAAACTTTTTATTTCGTAACGAGTTATGAACATATAATGTTGGAATAATGATACATACATAGCCTGGCTACACCATATCTTGACAGTGTTTGTCCTAGGCTTCAACTGCGCCTGACAGAAGAATTTATTGATTCTTACACTTTACAACAAACAATAAATAGCTTTTATAAAACTGTATAAGTCCTGGTGGCCGTTGAGTGTTGCCATGGCAACAGGGGAACATTCAAGCTGCTGGAGAGGACGTGTCGACATTTCTCTCTGTTTCTCGTAAGTATATATATATATATAAAAGTTCAACAACTGCTTCAAACTGGTTAAGTAACTTTACCCACTGTCTACTTTAATTACTTTTGTTACAGTTTTTTCAATACTTTTAACACATTTCCTAAACTCTTAACAGAGTTAGTACAACATCTTTCTATGTAGGCTGTACAATTGACACATTTATTGTTGCTTTTACACAAAATGCATATAGTTAACACAAATTTAAAATGCTTGAACTTCTTTTACACACAAGCTCAATCAAGACCAAAACAATTAATTTTTACTGCCAAATTTACCAATGCTTTAACACTGTATGTCAGAACCAACCGCTAAAGTCAGGTAAACTGCTGTTTATACTGAGAATTGGAATACAAATATATCCCCTGTATTTTATTCCATTGGCACTGATAAACAGCGGATTGAATTTGTGTAAATATATAAAATCACAGCTGATTCCCATCTTGTTCTTTCAATCACATGACCATATGGTATACAGTAAAAGAGGGCCTATTTGGGCTGCTCTTGTGTGAAAAAGGAACAATATAGAGCAACACAAAGAAAGTCAGAAAAAGGCCTGCATGAAGGAGAGGAAGATGAGTACCAGGACAAGGGAGAGGAGTGGGACAAGGGCAAGGGAGAGAAATGCCTGGACAAGGTCAAGGTAGAATTAGGGTAACTGATGAAAGAAGAGCTACTATAATAGACAATGTCATAAACCACAGGCTATCATACACAGGGGTTCAAAAGACACACAATCTATGATCAATAAAATATACCGTCTATTGTATAAGGGCCTGACACAAAAAAAATGATGCAGTTTCTGTAATTCCATCTAGTGTTTTTATAACATTGTGCTATGATTGACTAAATGTTCCTGTTGGAAGAGAACATGTGTTAGGGTTTTGGTAGAAAATAGTGTGTTAGTGAATTATTGTTTTTTGAAAATTAGTTTTGGAGTTTAGTTTACAATGTGTGATTTTGAGCATGAAATTAATCGTTTTGGCAATTGTGTGATGTAGGTGTGTTGGTGCATTAAGAGTTTAGGAAATGTGTGGGTACCTGTGGGATGGGTTGATTGCAGGTCTGTAAGTCATCCTTACAGCTTCAGCATTAAACCTCAGCTTCTGACCTGAGCAGTAAAGTTCATACCCCAGTGACTTTCCTCATGGCACTTGCAGGAATGTAAAAGCCCTGATAGAAATCATAATTCACGCTTTGACCCATTACTGCCGGGCCCTTTCAGGGCCACTGAAGAGCTTAGTGGCTCTTTTCTCCTGCGGCACAGAAGATACTCATTCCTGAACTACTTCCTGTCTGTCTCTTTCTCCGGCACCAGCGGGGGAATCTCTCACTTTCTCTCTCCTTCCCATTGTCCAGCTCAAACCAAGCATGACTGATAGAAAGATCATCCACTTCGAGTGAAATGCCAACAGCTTTGTTGGAGGTAGGAGTCCATTCATTTTCCCATCAAGCCTTCTCCATAGCAATTCAGCTTACACTTTAAATTACACCTGATTTGCATTTTCTAAAGTAAACACCAGTGCTTGCAAGGCAGGAAGCCAGAATCAGAAACCAGACTAAGATAGTCTTGATTATTAAGTATATTTGAGAATACAGACTCTATTGTTCTGGCTATTTGTGACTATAGTATGTATCCATTTTCTCTGCGTGACATTACAGAATAGCTCTTTTGGCATTCGAACGGAAGAGAGGCTCTCTGGAGCGTGCATAAACATCACATTCTTTTATGTTTTATATAGTTATACATTCAGCTGTATAAGAAACATATATGAAAGCTTCAATGAACTATTCACAAACAATGCCATGAAATTGACCAGACCAAAATAAAAAAAAATTACATTTAAACTAGTACACATAAATCAGGAAGTCAAGGTTTTAGTTTTTCTAACATGTCTGCGGTTATTGACCAGCTTTGAATAGTTCTATCCTTGGCCCCATTGAGTTTAGCAGTGGTGCCCTCCAGCAAGGCAATGTCTCTGAAGTAAGAAAGCCAGATGGAAGCTGAAGGGGTGGTTCAATCCATAGCTTTAAGATAGTCTACTGCTGCCAATAAGATCCTCTTTTGATGAATATTTAGCTGAAGTGTAGTCATATGAGCAGGAAGAGCAAAAAGTTCTTAGGTATTTACAGATAAATTCTTACATATAGACACTGCTGGGGGTAACGCATTACAAGTACCTTAAAGGGGTGGTAAAACACATTCTTTTGAAGGCTTGGCTGTGTTTGTGGGGTGCACTGTAACATGTGTTCATGCTTCGTTTTAAAAAAAATTGCCTTATTTTTCATATATTTGACCTTTATTCTACACTGCTCTGTCCCTCCTTGTAAAACGGTCTGATGCTTTCCGGGTTGTATGAAGCCAGTCCCTCAAAAATACGCAGTGGGCTCAGATTGGTTAGCTGGCCCAGTGTGTTGTGATTCGCTAACCGCAGTGCACGTCGGAAACGTCACGCCCCTTACCGGAGGCTGTTCAGTATTAGAAACAACGGCGTCAATAAAACCATATGAGCTCGAATCAGACCCAGAACATTTGAGTGAAGATGATCGAGCAGAACCTGCACAGTCCTCGAGAGTAAAGACTGCGGATCTATAATGATCGCTACTGAATGGCACTTTAACTTTTGTATTTTTAGAACGATTATAGCCAAATATCTGTCGCAAGAACTAACGTTAACCCAAAACGAACACTAAGCACTGGCTTTAACTAGTAAGTTAGCCAAATCACACACAGAACCATGTTTAGCAAGCCTGTAGATAAACAATACATAAAAGCTCTAATCAAAGAATCATTTACACTAATGCCAGGTTCGCTGTTGAGATTTTAACGTTAATGTTTGTAACGTTAGGTGTTCGTCGGATAACGTTAAGTATGAATGAGCATTTAACAGACTGGTTTGCAGAACAGCGTTGTCATCTGTTTACTTCCTTGCTACAACCTATTACAGGAAAACACATCGATGAAATATAAATCAGACTTACAGGTTGTGGCCCGTAAACAGCTTCTGTTTGTAAATCCAGCTTTCAGGACAAGCCGTTGTGCATATCCTGTATTGAACTCGCGAAGTTTGTGGAAGTTTGTGTTGTCCTCCGTGAAATGTGCAGCGCGCGCGTTGTGCATCCACGCACCGGCAGTGTTTTTTTCACGCAGCTGACGTTGTGCTAATCTGGCATTGAAATCGCGAAGACGGTGGATGTTTTCCTCTGTTAGATGTGCTGCAGTGCAGAGAGCCCTGCGCGCCTGATTCCCCGCTGACTCAAACACACGTGCATATAACATGCTGTATGTTAAACGCTCTGCAACGCACCCCCGTCCCAAGGAAGGCTGAACAGAGCAAGTACCCCAGACCTGCAATCCGGATGAAAATAACAGCGTTTCCTCTGCATCACGGCAACAACACTCCAGCCTACTAACCACAACAGCGCCGTGATACAAAATGGCCTCACCCCCCCTTATTTAATATTCTCGGTGGAGGGGTTTATGTAAATATTTAGCCTGTTGATGTCACCAACCCTGGAGGAATGTGTGTAGTCGCCTACTGGCCGTTTGCTGTAGTTCTTAGAAACTGATTTCTTTAAAAGCAAATATCTCCCTTTGCTTTAAACTTTGAACGTTGTAACTTTGCAGATGTTGTTTATGCTCAAGCAGCAACATTACACGCTAGCTAAAGTTAGAATAGTGAAATCGTTGTTTACCACCCCTTTAAGTTAGGCAATCAGATTACTTTTTCAAGTAACTATTAAAGTAACGCATTACTTTTAAAATTTACAACAAAATATCTGAGATACTTTTTCAAAGAAGTAATACAAGTTCGTGTCTATGTCTTGGACATTGGGGGGACCAACGTTTTTTATTTTATAATTTTTTTTTGCGTGGGGAGGAGTATTGGTCTTATTGGTTTATTTACAGAAATTATATTATTAAAGGATTAAAAGGGATTTAAGGAAACAAAGAAAAACAAATAAGAATGGTAAAAGTTCCAGTTCTATGAAGAAAACTATTTGCAAATAATATATTTTCGTCTGCCAAATATGTAACAATGCAAAACGTCTCGTCACATCAAATTCAGTTATGATTTACATAAATAGTGTCATATTTTCAATTCAAAACGGTGACATTTCATAAAAAATGTCAAGTAGTTTGTATCACTCGATATTACTGTTGGTCACTGAACTTCTTTTATTGTAAAACAGTCAGATATTAAATGTTTAGCTACTTACATTAGTAGTACTTACCACGCACTATTTCACTGCTATAACTAAAGTGTCGCATTGGAATTCGCACTAACAGGAAGCCCCGCCTTCATTGATTTGATTGGCCACCTCACTCATTCTGACAGTGACGTGAGCTGTTAGACCGCTGAGGAAGACCAACCTAAAAATTTGACTTTTGTCACCCTAGCAACAAACAGAACGGTGTGTAATGGAGTACAGCAGAGCAACATCAACAATATCAAATATTGGGGGGGGGGGGGGCAATTTGGCCATTTCTAATTATCCGGGGGGACTCAATGTCTATGGTGGTTACGGCCCTGGCTGACAGATCACTTGTCTCAATGTTGAGAACATTTTTAAGTGCAGAGGCATTGTGTGTAAACATGATGCTTACTGTAGTTCTAGACTAAGATCAGGTTTGAAAATGCGAGGCGCACTGCACTGCATCTTATTGGTCAACGTTTTTCAATTTAGAAAATAGCAGTCCGCTGCGGTTTTTTTTATGTTGCTAGGAAACCCCCGAATCAGCTGTACTGTCAGTCTCATCAAGGTAACGGTCAACACAACGGAAGGACAATTCGATTGGACAATAGAAAAAAAAAACACGATGACGCCGGGCGCTTTTCCGCTCAGAGTTGATTTTTTTTCAACTTCAGGCGCTAGGGCCGCGGGGGCAACAGTCTAAGCAGAGACGCCCAGCATTCCCTCTCCCTAGCCACTTCCTCCAGCTCTTCCGGGGGAACCCCGAGGTGTTCCCAGGCCAGCCGGGAGACATAATCCCTCCAGCATGTCCTAGGTCTTCCCCGGGGCCTCCTCCCGGTGGGACATGCCCTGGGAAGGCGTCCAGGAGGCATCCGAAATAGATGCCCGAGCCACCTCAGTTGGCTCCTCTCGATGTGGAGGAGCAACGGCTCTACTCTGAGCTCCTCCCGAGTGACCGAGCTTCTCACCCTATCTCTAAGGGAGCGCCCAGCCACCCTACGGAGAAAGCTCATTTCGGCCGCCTGTATCCGGGATCTTGTCCTTTCGGTCATGACCCACAGCTCATGACCATAGGTGAGAGTAGGAAAGTAGATCGACCGATAAATCGAGAGCTTTGCTTTACAGCTCAGCTCCTTCTTCACCACGACAGACCGGTACATCGACTGCATTACTGCAGAAGCTGCACCGATCCGTCTGTCAATCTCCCGTTCCATCCTTCCCTCACTCGTGAACAAGACCCCAAGATACCTGAACTCCTTCACTTGAGGCAGGAACTCTCCACCCACCTGAAGAGGTCAAGCCACCCTTTTCCGACTGAGAACCATGGCCTCGGACTTGGAGGTGCTGATTCTCATCCCAGCCGCTTCACACTCGGCTGCAAACCATCCCAATGCACGCTGAAGGTCCTGGTCAATGGAGCAAATTATATTAATTGGGTCCGAACCGGGGTGCGTTTGCATCATCAAAGCAGCAGTTGTTTACCCGGTTGCTTAGTATTGACAGCGAGCGTGAAGGCGGCGAAATGCATAGCGTTGCTCACCTCACTTTTATATTTTTGTTTTTGAATCGTTGGTTTTGTTTATAAAATTTTAGTTCGTAATGGCACTTGTGTCTATCTGCCGCGAATGTACTGCAAATGCTCTAAAGAACGCTGAAGACGAGAAGAAATGAGATCTACAACTCTCTGCTAGCAGTGCGTCAGTCACGCACGCTCCAAAATGAGTGAAACACACACAAACACACATTTTTATCAAATAATACGTCATTAATAGCGGTTCACTTCCGTGATTTAGTGCGATTGCATTCACATCAGCTGCGAACCGTATCGGAGTTCACATGAACCGTACCCCAGGCCACCCTTTTTAAGCGGAGTCCGGTACGGTGCGCAGGTGCGCACCCGAGTTCGGAAGACCGCGTTCACATCATCCAAAGGAACCGAACTTTGTGCACACACAAAACTGCTAATGTGAAAGCACCCTAAATGTGTGCATTTACTAATCTCACTTGCACAAAAAAATCAGTATCCTCAATAAATAAAATCAGCCAAATGCAAAATTCAGAATACTATGCAAACTTCCAATAATTAAATATTATATAAAACAAATATTTCTATGCATTTAATCTCATTTTATTGACCACAATGTACTTGCTGCTGACCTTTGATCACACGTGAGTTTGCATTATATTCAATTTGGTGTGAAAGGATCTTTACATTTGCCCAAAAGAACAAGCCCAAACAAAGCCCAGCCAGGTGAGAAAAAGTAACGGAAAAGTAACGTAACGCACTACTTTTCCTAAAAAGTAACTAAGTAACACAATTAGTTACTTTTTAAGGGAGTAACGCAATATTGTAATGCATTACTTTCCCCAACACTGCATATAGCCCCTTTGAATTACAATATGGATTATATAATGTGCTTTTAAAAGGCAGCCATTTGAATAAATGAGCAATATCACAGCTGTGTTATATGCTGTATGAGCAATTTCACACATGTGAATCAGCAAGGCTGTGATTTGGCCGTAGGCCGAGTGCCGAAGGTAATCACAGCGTGCTGATATCACAGCGTGCCCTCTTTTGTGCTGAACTACTTCCTTCCGCCACGGATTCAAATCTCAACCATCAAACAAGCCTTCGTTTGCTAGAGACGAAGGAACACTGAGTCGCTTCATTGAAACTTATTGGATTATGTAGAGTATTATGAGAGAGAGATCGACAAAGAGAGAGCATTACCTGCATCTAGCTGATATTCTTCTGGTCAATCTTGTTCATAATCACGAAATCATTTTGAATGTCTGCTGAGGAAAGATATATCTTTGTCCTTTTAATATTAAGGGGATTTCCACTTGTCAATGTATTGGGAAGTCCTAAGGAGTTGTTTAAAGTAAAAATGACGCCCTTGTTTCCTGTTTCTTTCCATTTCAATGCAAAAGTCTTTGCTACTCACTCATAAAGACAATCTTTGCTGCCATCTATTGTTGTAATAATGTAACTTTAACTGAAGTCGAAATTCCCTTCTCGAAATTCTTACCCCAAATTAATTATATATCATGTTTAACCACTATCTACATACAGTAAGAGCCAGCGGAAAATTCCCTCTCTCATAAAAAAAACTCTCATAAAACTACATTCCGTGACACAATAACAGTAGTATTTAAAAAAAAAAAAAATCCGGGATTTTCTCGACCGCCATGACAGTTGCCGCAAGCGGAGTTATACAAACGGTGAAACAATTCTGAAGATACTGGGGAAATATCGCACGGCTAGCTCTCTTTTTTTTTTCTGTGTGTATTAAACTACAACTTTTAATTTGGGGCATTTATTTTAAAAAAAATCAAGCACATAAAGAAACTCTTAAAGGCACAGTATGTAAGTTTTTTGATTAAAGTATCCGAAAACCAATTAAACAGTTATATATTTTGTTGACTTGTGTACTTACATTATCCAGAATGTTTCCAATAATGTTTAAATCCAGAGAAATCTATTTTAACCAGGACACGGACCGTGTCATTGCATCGCCTGTCAATAATGTCATATTCCCTTTTACCCTCAGTTTCCGGTTTTATTTCCGTAGAATCCATGGAAACATCAAAGATGCTTTAATATATTATGTTTTATTAGACAGGCAAGCAACTGTTTGGATACATTCATCGACAGAAAACTAATCATTGTTATATAGCCTATAGATTTGTAAAATTACAAAAATCACAATATAAATAGGCTACTACTACTGAAAAGTAAAACATATTTATCATTTTATTATTGATAATAAAATTAAATATAAATGGAAGTGATGATAATTAAATATAAATATAATATATATGCAAAATGTTAAATAAAGAAATACACAACTTGGAATATAGATCAACAAGTACTTTTATGATACTTTAATGGTTAGTCAATCTCTTGGCAATAACATTTTCCTCTGGTTTAAGCGGTTGGAAAATTATGCATGAAGAAAAAACATGACAAAATAAGACTCAGTGCCTTACGAACACAGCAATGTCATTTAACACAAGTGTGTTTTCCTTGTGCAAACTCATTACACTTAACATAATTAAAAATTCTACAGCAATTCTGTAGCAATCAAGCATTACAACATGCACAACAGAAGTAAATTAGATTAGATTATTCTCACATTTTGGACTTTACATGTAACATACTATAGATTTATTTTCGGCGGTCGGTTGTGAATGAAATGATGGATAATTCTATTAGTATGTGGAGCGTGAGATAAAGTCCTGCGCGTTCGGTAGTAATCACAGCAGACAGCTTTGTCGTAATAGAGATAAGTTACACACAGAGCCCGGAATAAATGAAATTTAGCTCAATTATAGGCCACTAGTAATATGTTTTTTTATCAGTGGACTTTGTGAAATATTACACTCATTCGAAAACGCACAAAGAGCAGTGTAATGTAGGTCAATATCTTTCATTAAAAAGCAAAGGCTCCGGACAGAAGCTTTAGTCCGGGGCTAATATCGCCCTAAAGCAGCCCGCAGGTTCCAACAAAAGCAAAGGGACGTGTTCTAATCAAATCTGCTGTTTCAGACAGCAGTTAAAGCCATGATTTCAACTGCCACCCACATCACATCCTCGGTCTGTGATTACAGTCGTTTTTCATTATTGTTCAATATGCGAATCAAAGTGTTAACAAGTTCAGACCAGAATAGACTCCACTAGTGCTGCATGATGTTGATGAAAATATATGTGATAAAGCTTCAAGTGTGCTTTACAATTAATTAACATTATATTTGAATATATTTAAAAACTGAAACTGATAGCATTGCACAAGAAGTATCTTATTGTTAAAGGTGCACTATGTAAAAAAAATTCAGTAAAATATCCAAAAACCACTAGGCCAGTGTTGTATATTTTGTTCAGTTGAGTACTTACAATATCCCAAATGTTTCCAACTATTTGTAAATCGTGAGAAATTGCTATTTTAACCAAGGAACCGGGACGTGTGAGGGAGTTGCCTGTTGATGGCGTCATATATGCGTTCCCCTCGGTTTCCGGTTTTATTTTGCAGAAACGCTTTACTCTCACTGCAGTGTGAACAAGTGTCATAGCAGCCGCCGAGCGAACGCACAGAGTAACGTCATAACATAATTTTCAACACACTCAAATGTATCTTATGCTGTGTTCAGTGTTCACACCAAACGCGTATAGAGCATCTGGAGCGAGTGATTTCCATGTTAAGTCAATGGAAAGGCGCGTTTCGCACGGCGCGATGGACACGATTCCGCCTCATTCGTGCGTCCAATTCACGCGAATGACACGAATCGACCATCTTGCGCGATACATTTTATTTGGTGCTTTTTGTGCATTTGAAGCGATTTCGCGTCTGACGACTGAGTTGAAAAATCTGAATTTTTGCGTCAATTCGCGCCGTGTTAACCAATCAGGAGCCTGCTTTCTGCGGTCACGTGATGCGATAAAGTGACATGATGGGAAACCCTGCATAATTAAAAAAATACTACTGTTATTGTGTCACAAAATATAGTTTTAAGACTTTTCAGGTGGGAATGTAGTTGTTCAAAGCTCAAATCTGTGGTTTATTTATAAAAAGAGCGCCTATTTTAAAAAAAAAGATGTGAGATCCAGGCGATCCCCGGGCGCTCAGCGCTCATTAACCCCGGTGAGAGCAGCCTTTCCTCGGCCAGTCCTTCTGACGTTTGCCGCTGGCTCGGATGCCTCTGGTTCAACATGAGATATAATTCCTCTTGTGTAGATCTAACGGGCGATCTTTGGTGTCATGAAGCTATAATTTGTTGTCTGCCAAATCGTTTTGACTGAGGGCAAAGAGAAGTTTCATAACTTAATTTTTTAGGATAATTAAATATACATGCAGTGAAGATAATGTAGGAAGTGCGTTGCCTGGACCAAATTTGTGTGGCTATTAATGTTTAATAAATTTTTTTTAATTAAAATGAAAGAGGCAGAATGGTGTTTTATGACATATTTCTCCTGGAGCGCCTTGAACGTGCGTCTATTTCGCTTCAACGCTCGATTTATACACACGTCCAAATCGCTGTGGACGCGTGTGCGAATGGATTCAAAATGTTCAAGCGTCCAACTAGACGCGGTAGACGTGATTTTGACGCTCTATTCGCGTTTGGTGTGAACACAGCATAATATGTTAAACAGAGCTGCGTTACCTCATACTCATGACCAGAAAAGCAGAAATGGCACCGGCGACTGTGTCATAATAAAAGTCCCGCTGCTCGCGAGGCATGTGTTGCGTTCATCTAAATAACATTCGTTCCAGCGGCCTTGCTCAGCTCCACAACACTCGGTCCTGCTCTGCTTCATACTACAGTAATGTTAATAATCACATCCATGAACATGGTTTCTGCCCGAGTCCTATCCCGATTCTTTTCCACCAGCTGTGAGGTGAAAACCACATGTCCCAAGATTCTGCGCTCAAACTTGGCGTCATCAAACTACACCTTTGTTTTAAATAGGCGACCTCTAGTGGATGGACAAGTTACATAGTGCACCTTTAAAATCCGAATATAAGATTATAAGATGACCCCCCCCCCCTTTTTTTTTCATACTGCATATTTTTTATATTTTAATTTTTGTATTGAAAGTATTGTAAATATTGGTAAAATGAAAACACATTTAAAAAATAAACTTTTTGGCACACGATAAAAACTGCCAGTAGCCCATCTCAATTATATAACAATCAGCTATACATCTAGCCTAGTGAAACACATGTAGCCTACCAGTATTTCACAGTAGAAGTGAAATCTTATTGTTTTTTTAAAATCTGGGTAGTGTCTTACGTTTTAAAATCACGTACGTTGGAATTTGGTCCCGCCAGCTATAGCTATAACCCGTTATAATCTGTGATCAGCAATAAAAATAAAACGGCGACACGCTATGATTCTATTTTAGAAACGGTTTCTATTTCTGCGCCGTCGGGGCTGAAAGATCCGCCCACACGAGAGATCTCGTTGGATGGAAGTTTTGTGTGTCATGAATATTAACCATCAAAACAGACGACGAGAAACTGATTGTCGAAGTTCGAAGGCATTTTAATTCTCTACGATAAATTCCACAAAAACATCAGGAAAAAGGATTCCGTCTGGAGAAGCATCGCTACAACATTGAATACAAATGGTAAGTTATAAGTTTAGAATTTTACATCTATGTCGTGCTTATGTTCTTACATTTCTGTGAAGCATCAACAAAATATCATTGTGCGTTACTTTAATTTATGCACAATGAAAGCGAGAATGGATCATTTGCTCAGCTTTTGAAAGCAAATTATATTCAAACTGTGACTTCATTGCAAACAAACAATGTATTTGTATTTTTAATGTTATTTATTAATTGTTCTTACCCATTTTCAACACGAGTGCGGGACGGCAGTGCGCTTTCACAGAGACTCCGCCCACACGCTGTTCTGATTGGCTGAGGTTTTTGATTGATTTGTCGCATCTCATAGTCGCGTCACGTCTAGTGTGGACAGACAAGTTGCTTGTCGCTGGAATCTTGTCACATGTAGTTAGGACAAGGTGTTAGACGGTAAGCTCTTCTTTGACTGTTAGCATTTTTTAAACGTCCAATTTTTTTTCTACCCTTCCCTCACTAACTTCCCTCCATCAGGTTCACTCGGAAGAAAGTGAAGGTGACATGTGAAGGTAACCCATACTCGGAATTTGTCCTCTGCATTTAGCCCATCAGAGTTAGTGTTCACACATTAGGAGTAGTGAGTAGTGAACACACACACGCACACACACACACTGCAAACCGTAGACCTCCTCCCTCCCCCTGGAGCAGTGGGCCCTTTTTTTGGTACCTTGGGAGAGATTGGGGGTTAGGTGCCTTGCTCAAGGGCACCTCAGTCATTTCCTGCCGGTATTGAGAATCGAACCCACAACCTTCGGGTTACCAGTCTGACTCTCTAACCCAGGGGTGGGTACTTTCAGTCCTGGAGGGCCGCTGTCCTGCAGAGTTTAGCACCAACCCTAATCAAACACACCTGAACCAGCTAATCAACGTCTTCAGGATTACTAGAAGGCTACAGGCAGGTGGGTTTTTAAAAGGGTTGGAGTTAAACTCTGCAGGACAGTGGCCCTCCAGGACTGGAAGTGCCCACCCCTGCTCTAACCATTAGGCCATGACTGCCCAAAATGGATGTGTATCATTGCATGCATTGCACGAGTGCACACTACTGGCGGAACCCTTGAAATGTGTTTAAATGGAAAGCCCCAAGGCTGATTAATTATGAACAGTTTGTCCCCTTATTAATTTGTTATACGCACCATTCTACAGGCCTGTGTGTATGATTGGGTTGTTAAAATATTTCATATAAACATATATGAATATATGAATATATTTATATCAAATATAAAACATAAAAAATACACAAACGAAAATTATAACAATACAATAAACTATAACTGTTAAAAAATAGTCAGCTTAAGGTAGCTATACAAGTATTACATGCGGTTAAATAACTATATCATACACTAGAGTTGTGTGGGATAAGGGTAAATAAGAGCGACCTCCTGTGATGTCACAATCATGGTGCATTGTGGTCTATGGATCTGCCTGAAGTGTACATGTTGAGTAGACTCGTTCGCTCTGTCAAAATCGAGGGGTCGAGGGTGTGTCCAAATAAACTTCCCTCATCCACTTGATAAAGTTGGACGCACTTCAAAATGACGGTGGGGATTCCCTCGGGGGGATGTGCTTAGGGAAGTTTGTGAGTGTATGTCTAAAAGGGGAGTTAAACGCAACCAAAGTTTACGTGAATACTCGCCAAGATGGGCATTTTGACATCATTTTGTGTGTATTTGGCCATGCAGAAGAGAACTGAATTTGTTATTACAACCTTTCTGAGAGACGGATTTTCTGTGTGTTGAGTTCTTGTCCCCGGCTTATTGCGCTTAATAACTCTCTTTAACATTAAGCATGTCACACGTATAATATTAAAACCATTCAGTTAACTTTAGCCGTTGTGATATGTACATTTGTGATAATTTCGATATATCATACTAATCTCCATTCGTGTTAATGGCACGTGCGCGCACGCTCGGAAAGAGCCGTTCGTTTGTTCATTGGGACATCAGAGGGTCTTTAGATGAAGCATCAACATGAATGCAGTCTTTGACGTGCAAATGCAGCTGAACTCCCCTGAGAATCAGACGTTCTTTCAGTGAGAGCGCCAGCACACAGCAGCAGCATTCAGACGGACCAGTCGCCATTGGTTTGTGCTTCCAAAACTAGTAATTAAGACACTTTACAGAGATCATATGAATATCTGCGTTCATTAACTAACAGACAGATGACTGCACACTTGCCAAAGCTTTGGTTTCATAAGTACATTTCATATCTTCCAGCTTTTCAAAGCAATAATCAATGTTCTGAGCCTTGACCCAAACCAATCAGCTCACAGATGAATCACAATGCATCTCATTTGATGCAAACAAGTTAAAAAACATATAGAAGGTCTGTATTGAAACCCACTCTTATTATTAAAGAGGAGAGAAAAGGAATGAATGAACCACTGTGATGAATGATGCAATTTTGTAATCAGAAAACACCTCTAATTTACATGGAAGATATTACATATATCTAATATATAATTGTATTGGTCCCACTTTAGATAAAAAAATAGATACAATGTATTTATTGTGTTCATATTGTATTGCAAAACACTTTTTCTGATATTGAGGTGGGATACGGGTAAAGTTAGGGACAGGTGTGGGGGTATGGGTAAGTTTAAGGGTAGGGTTAGGGACAGGTGTGGGGGTATGGGTAAGTTTAAGGGTAGGGTTAGGGACAGGTGTGGGGGTATGGGTAAGTTTAAGGGTAGGGTTAGGGACAGGTGTGGTGGTATGGGTAAGTTTAAGGGTAGGGTTAGGGACAGGTGTGGGGGTATGGGTAAGTTTAAGGGTAGGGTTAGGGACAGGTGTGGGGGTATGGGTAAGTTTAAGGGTAGGGTTAGGGACAGGTGTGGTGGTATGGGTAAGTTTACGGGTAGGGTTAGGGACAGGTGTGGTGGTATGGGTAAGTTTAAGGGTAGGGTTAGGGACAGGTGTGGTGGTATGGATAAGTTTAAGGGTAGGGTTAGGGACAGGTGTGGTGGTATGGGTAAGTTTAAGGGTAGGGTTAGGGACAGGTGTGGGGGTATGGGTAAGTTTAAGGGTAGGGTTAGGGACAGGTGTGGGGGTATGGGTAAGTTTAAGGGTAGGGTTAGGGACAGGTGTGGGGGTATGGGTAAGTTTAAGGGTAGGGTTAGGGACAGGTGTGGGGGTATGGGTAAGTTTAAGGGTAGGGTTAGGGACAGGTGTGGTGGTATGGGTAAGTTTAAGGGTAGGGTTAGGGACAGGTGTGGTGGTATGGATAAGTTTAAGGGTAGGGTTAGGGACAGGTGTGGTGGTATGGATAAGTTTAAGGGTAGGGTTAGGGACAGGTGTGGTGGTATGGGTAAGTTTAAGGGTAGGGTTAGGGACAGGTGTGGGGGTATGGGTAAGTTTAAGGGTAGGGTTAGGGACAGGTGTGGGGGTATGGGTAAGTTTAAGGGTAGGGTTAGGGACAGGTGTGGGGGAATGGGTAAGTTTAAGGGTAGGGTTAGGGACAGGTGTGGTGGTATGGGTAAGTTTAAGGGTAGGGTTAGGGACAGGTGTGGTGGTATGGGTAAGTTTAAGGGTAGGGTTAGGGACAGGTGTGGTGGTATGGGTAAGTTTGAGGGTAGGGTTAGGGACAGGTGTGGGGGTATGGGTAAGTTTAAGGGTAGGGTTAGGGACAGGTGTGGGGGTATGGGTAAGTTTGAGGGTAGGGTTAGGGACAGGTGTGGGGGTATGGGTAAGTTTGAGGGTAGGGTTAGGGACAGGTGTGGGGGTATGGGTAAGTTTAAGGGTAGGGTTAGGGACAGGTGTGGGGGTATGGGTAAGTTTAAGGGTAGGGTTAGGGACAGGTGTGGGGGTATGGGTAAGTTTGAGGGTAGGGTTAGGGACAGGTGTGGTGGTATGGGTAAGTTTAAGGGTAGGGTTAGGTGTAAGGGAAGTGTCAACAATGTAATTATAAATGCAACTGCAGAAATTAATTACAGATGTAATTACATGCAGGTAATCTTTAAAATGTAAGTACAATGTACAAACATGTATGTACACAATAAGTGCATTGCATCAAATGATTCATTTTAATGTTAGTACATAGTAGTTGAGGCCACCTTATATAAAGTGGGTTTACTATATATATTTTAGCAACCGCTAATGAGAAGGGAATGCTAATTGACAATAGCTCTCTCCAGGTATTAACCTCTTAACAAGCGCCCCATTTTTGTGGAATTTTTTGAAAACGATATACCCAAATGAAAATGTCTGCAGCTCTTAAACCCTATGGTCTATATTCATAAACCTGGTCTTATTTTAAACTAGACACTTGAAATATTGCTACCCAAGAGTCATAATAACTCAAAGTAATATGGGAACAGAGTAATATACATGTAAATATACATGTAAGTGACTCACGTTTTTTGTTTTTTGTTTTCAATTAGGGAAAAAAATATTATAATTTAATGTTAAGAGCCTGAAAATAACTTAAATATAAAACTGAATGTCTAATCATGTCATGATTCAAATATGAGGATGATTCTCTCAGTAATGTAGCTTCTGTGAGCTTTTATGTCAAGAAAAGTCTAGGCGTCATTTCAAAAAGGCCATTTATTTCAGAACATTTGCTATTGTAAAGAGTAGTTTTTCATTCAAATAAATCTGCAATAAACTGCAATATACTACTAATTATAATGGATAAACAGTTACTGAAAAACTAAAGCAACTATTTACAGAGATTACAAAGTGTAAAAAACTCATTTAGCTGATGGGAAGCGTCAGTGAGAGACAGCGCGCTCCACTGCAGTTGCGCCATGGAGAACGTGCAGCCAGCGCGCAAACAGTATTCACCAAAGCCTACTTACGCAAACTGCGCAAGATAATGCCTTTTGATTGGTTACTAAGTCCATCAATCAAACCTTTGTTGAAAAGGCATTGGCTGGGCACCGAGTGCCTTTATCCAACGAAAACCATGGGCGCAATGATTGACAGCTCACCAAGCCTGTAAGGCACTTCCTCTATATGATGCATCCCAGAAGAGACTCTGATTGAAGGAGAGAGACGGGGGAGGGTTTAAAATACGTGGGAGAAGCCATTCTAGCAGGGGGAGTTTGCCAGACACGGATTAGAATCGATATTTCATTGAAAATGGACATGATTGATCACGCTAACTCAAAACTCTCTTGCAAACAACGGAGGATTTTTAGTTTTTTCCCTATTTTTTCGTTGTTTTGGATTAAAAAGTGGGATGCATTTTGAAGAATGGACTCTTACACAGAGATGTATGCGGGTGTTTATTGGATTCGTCCGATCTGATCTGAACGACAGGAGATGAAAGATGAGTAACGCTGATATTTTTCTAATGTTTACATGGCCGGTCCTTTAGTGTTTCATTTAACCCTTTCCTCTCTGGTGTATTTATTGCAAAAACAAGTTCAGAACATGAATCTTGAGTGTTTTAGCTTTCAAATGATGCATAGTTTGTGATAGTTGATTGAATATTTTGTATAAAACAAAAGTAGATAAAAGTACACACCCCCCCACTTCCGTCAACCCCCCCGTCCACGAACCGGTGCGGGTTAAGAAGTTAAATAGATCTCCTTTAGCAAGCTTGACAAAACGTAATTATTGTTATGACATATGTGTAATTTTAATTAATTACACTTTTTAGTAACACTAACTAATCATATCTTCAGATTTTCTGTTGTTGTCTAACAACCGCATGGTAGCATGAAGAGTCTTAAAAAAAATGATACTGTAAATCAGTACTACATTTCTCTATGAAGGTTTTGAATGGGATTTCTGCTTCTGGAACATTCCTGGAAACCTTCGTTATAGAAGAGGAAACCGGAGACCTCAGGTTATCATGTGACAGGAAAGATTCAACAGAGATTAAAGAAGGAGAATCCAGAACTTGCCTGGTCAGATTTTCAGTGCCTGTGTGTGAGAGTTTGTATGAGTCAGCAGGATGAGTGTTCTTATTCAGATACACGCTGAGAAACATCTGCAGCCGGCCTCTCTCGCCCAGCTCTCTTTCCCACCAGCTCATCTAGGCTGAATCTCCCAGCTCTCTCTCCTGAGGTCAGAGGGAGAAAGTGAACATATGCTTGTCTATGTTTAGAGCTCGGAGGAGAGGAGAGGAGAGGAGAGGAGAGGAGAGGAGAGGAGAGGAGAGGAGAGGAGAGGAGAGGAGAGGAGAGGAGAGGAGAGGAGAGGAGAGGAGGAGAGATTGAACAGATATTTATTATTACATTAAATACAGGATTTACAACAACATTGTTGCCTGTATGATTTTACTTCAACAACAAATTAAAATTAAAAAGTACAAAATAAAACTCCATCATCAATAACACAAAACCTCATTAATACCCCAACTTTCAGGGGGAAAAACTCAACATTATTAATCAGTTTGGGTTAGGGTTAGGAGGAGGAAAGGAGTAGTGGAGGAGGAGGAGGAGGAATAGAGGAAAGGAGTAGTAGAGGAGAGGAGGTGAGGAGAGGAGGAATAGAGGAGAGGGGATGGGATGAGAGTAGTAGAGGAGGAGAGAGGAAAAGAAGAGTGTAGGAGGAGATGAAGAGAGGAGAGGATGAGAGGAGTAGGAGAAATGGATGAGAGGAGTAGTGGAGGAGAAGAGAGGAGAGTGTGGGAGGAGAGGAGTAGTGGAGGAAGAGAGGCAGAGGAGTAGAGAGGAGGAGGAGGAGAGGAGTAGTGGAGGAGAAGAGGAGAGGAGTAGTGGAGGAGAAGAGGAGAGGAGAGGGGAAAGGATGAGAGGGGACGGGAGGAGAGGAGTAGTGGAGGAGTAGAGAGGAGGAATGGAGGAGAGGAGAGGAGGAGGAGAGGGGAGGAGCAATGGAGGAGAGGAATAGTGGAGGAGAAGAGGAGAGGAGACAGGATGAGAGAGGACAGGAGGAGAGGAGTAGTGGAGGAGAAGAGGAGAGGAGAGTAGTGGAGGAGGAGAGGCAGAGGAGTAGAGAGGAGGAGGAGGAGAGGGGAGGAGGAATGCAGGGGAGGTGTAGTGGAGGAGAAGAGGAGAGGAGTGGTGGAGGAGAAGAGGAGAGGAGAGTAGTGGAGGAAGAGAGGCAGAGGAGTAGAGAGGAGGAGGAGGAGAGGGGAGGAGGAATGCAGGGGAGGTGTAGTGGAGGAGAAGAGGAGAGGAGAGGGGGCAGGAGGAGAGGAGTAGTGGAGGAATAGAGAGGAGGAATGGAGGAGAGGAGAGGAGGAATGCAGGGGAGGTGTAGTGGAGGAGAAGAGGAGAGGAGAGGGGACTGGAGGAGAGGAGTAGTGGAGGAGTAGAGAGGAGGAATGGAGGAGAGGAGAGGAGGAATGCAGGGGAGGTGTAGTGGAGGAGAAGAGGAGAGGAGAGGGGACGGGAGGAGAGGAGTAGTGGAGGAGTAGAGAGGAGGAATGGAGGAGAGGAGAGGGGAGGAGCAAAGGAGGAGAGGAGTAGTGGAGGAGAAGAGGAGAGGAGAGGGGACAGGATGAGAGGGGACAGGAGGAGAGGAGTAGTGGAAGAGTAGAGAGGAGGAATGGAGTAGAGTAGAGATGGAGGAGAGGAGGAGGGGAGGGGAGGAGCAATGGAGGAGAGGAGTAGTGGAGGAGAAGAGGAATAGAAGAGAGGAGAGAAGTAGAGGAGGAGAGGAGAGTAGTGGAGGAGGAGAGGAGAGGGGACGGGAGGAGAGGAGTAGTGGATGAGGAGAGGCAGAGGAGGAGAGAGGAGGAGGAGGAGAGGGGAAGAGCAACGGAGGAGAGGAGTAGTGGAGGAGAAGAGGAGAGGAGATTAGTGGAGGAGGAGAGGCAGAGGAGTAGAGAGGAGGAATGGAGGAGAGGAGAAGGAGAGGGGAGGAGCAATGGAGGAGAGGAGTAGTGGAGGAGAAGAGGAATAGAGGAGAGGAGAGAAGTAGAGGAGGAGAGGAGAGTAGTGGAGGAGGAGAGGAATAGAGGAGAGGAGAGAAGTAGAGGAGGAGAGGAGAGTAGTGGAGGAGGAGAGGGGAGGGGATGGGAGGAGAGGAGTAGTGGATGAGGAGAGGCAGAGGAGGAGAGAGGAGGAGGAGGAGAGGGGAAGAGCAATGGAGGAGAGGAGTAGTGAAGAAGAAGAGGAGAGGAGATTAGTGGAGGAGGAGAGGCAGAGGAGGAGAGAGGAGGAGGAGAGGGGGAGGAGAGGGGAGGAGCAATGGAGGAGAGGAGTAGTGGAGAAGAAGAGGAGAGGAGATTAGTGGAGGAGGAGAGGCAGAGGAGTAGAGAGGAGGAATGGAGGAGAGGAGAGATGGAGAGGGGAGGGGAGGAGCAATGGAGGAGAGGAGAGATGGAGAGGGGAGGAGAGGAGAGAAGTAGAGGAGGAGAGGAGAGTAGTGGAGGAGAAGAGGAATAGAGGAGAGGAGAGAAGTAGAGGAGGAGAGGAGAGTAGTGGAGGAGGAGAGTAATAGAGTAGAGGAGAGGGCATTTGAAATCTCCCTCCAGCAAAGTTGTCAGATGATCTACACAGAGTCGCTGTCACTCACGGCTATACCAGCATGCACCAGGACACAACTGGAGCACAGGTGACTCTGCGTTAATAATAGCTCTGCCTTCAGGACAAAGAGAGACAGAATGAGAGAAAATAGGAAAAAGAAAGGTAGGTTTTTATGGAGGTAAAACAATGGTGTCTGAGTTCATGAATCACCCTTTGCAGGAGTTTTTATTAGCTATCCCATAAGGCTTTGCATCCATTCTTCATCTATTTATCCATCCAGAGAGAACGATATAACCATTGGACAACATAGCCAGTCTATCTATCTATCTATCTATCTATCTATCTATCTATCTATCTATCTATCTATCTATCTATCTATCTATCTATCTATCTATCTATCTATCTATCTATCTATCTATCTATCTATCTATCTATCTATCTATCTATCTATCCATCCATCCATCCATCCATCCATCCATCCATCCATCCATCCATCCATCCATCCATCCATCCATCCATCCATCCATCTTGTTCTAGCCGTTCAGGTGAACAAAAAGCACTCTGGAAATGAAAGGTGTCTTATTAAAGCTGTGCTGATTACATCACAAGCTGCTGATTTCCCACAATTACCAGCAATCAAAGACAAGACCCCACAATCACCTGCAGTCCACATTTAACCGCTCACACAAACACAGAGCCACATGATGCTTTCATGACTCTCGGAGTGGGAGACACTAAGAGGTATGTTTTTCGCACAATATTCAAGAGCCTCATCAAAACATGTAGTATGAGACCTCGCGTAGCCACAGAAAGGACTTCAGGACCACGGACAGCCACACGTATGCCATTCAGCACCAAGGACAAGGTCCCTGCAGAGAGTGATCAAACCGTGAAAACAGTAAAACCAATTCAATTTATCTGGGATTGTATTGTCTTTTTTTTTTCTCAGGGCCACATTTATTAGGTTGTGTATATTTTCACTTTTTATCGTGATTGATGTGTTATTATTATAAATGCTCTTATGTATATAATGCTTGACAACATATTTTGCAGGCGTACAGCCCTTTATTTTCCATGGCCATTTCCAACTTTTACATTTACATGTAATCAATTAGGAGACGCTAAAAGACTAAAGCGACTTGCAAATGAAGAACATCACAAGCAATTTATCATAAGAGCCAACAACATTTGCGGTACATGATGCCAAGTTTCAAGTGTGAGCTTGAGTAATACCCAAGCTAGAGCAGTAAGGAACCGCAAAAAGAGTTTTTCCCAGCTGTAAACATCCTCATTGTACATCTACATTACATTTTGACAGGTTCATGAACGAATCCACTAAAATGCCACACAAACTAGTTAAAAATACCACAACTTAGAGAGTCTTTGGAAGGAACTGCAGAGTTGTAGGTGCTACAAACAACCAGAAAAGCCAGAGATCAGTTCTATCCTACTTCCTCCATATAACCTAATTGAGAATAGGTGGGAAAAGTTTCTAAATAAAGAGTAGCCACCATCACATGTAAACGTGGGTGGTCATGTGTTAATGTTTTCATACATATATAGCGAGTCATTTTTGCAGCTTGGTGTCAACAGATGTTTTTTTTTTGGACTTGTAAGGAAGTTGTGAGCTTCCGTAATACATTTAAGTCTTTCATCTATTTCTCAATATATGACCTTCTAGTGTCCTGTGCTGCCAGGTAAAGAGGGTAAAACCGTTGTTTCACCTGCTCTCATTATAAGAGCTTCCCTGTCTTAATGTAGGAGTTTAATTAGTCCCATATCAGACATATAATGTAAAACAATCTAATTAAGAGCTGCTTTTCCATTCATCAGCGAGGAGGACACGAGAGAACGAGAGAGAGAGATCAGACAGATTCTCCCATCTCATTACCAGAAGCAGGCATTAGATCACAGGTGCACTGAAATGCCCACACCGAGTATCATTACTGTAGAGACAGTGTACCACACACATAGTGGGATAGTGTACGCTAGTCGTCATCACCACCATTAGCACACCTGTATTGTTACAGTGTTTGCAAGTTGGTACTGTATTCATATTCTTTAAACACTTCTAAATCCCAAACCATATTAAAGTTCTGAAAATTAATTAAGCCCCGAATCTCTTAGCGTACAGACTCCAAACTTTGTTTTGTAGATAATTTCAGGCTTAGGTGGGTTGATTTTGGTCTAATTTGGTCACTTAATAATAAAGTTTGAAAATCTCCCAATGAGAGTTTACGTGCAAACTAAGCCACTAAGTGACTAAGGTCACGTGTACATTATTGGGGAAAGGGTCAGAAAAAAAACGATTTACACAAAACCCACTAAAGCAAATTTTACTTCATATGTGAACGTCTTTATTGCCATTCTGTCAGTTTATTCAATGTGCACATCTTGTACAAATGTCGGTTTAGTATTTGACGGGAGTATTTTTCAAATCCCGCTTGGAGTGGGTTGAGTAGGGTCGATTACATTTGGTGCCGTGACCCGGATGGGAGTGAGGTTTAAGGTGGGTGAGTGTAACGGACGAGCTGTGCATGTAAACCTCACTTCCCTGGCCTCAAGTGGCGCTAATGGCTGTGTCCTTGTTAGCGTGCCCACCTTTCACGCCAGAAACTCGGTTCAAATCCCGCTTGGAGTCGGTCGAGTAGGACCGATTACATTTGGTGCCGTGACCCG
>NC_137121.1:9952338-10151451 GCF_949357685.1 Gobio gobio | reverse complement strand
TCACTACAAATAGCTCATTAACACCTTTCACCTCTGCAGAAAGGGACCAGGAAATAAAAAGTCTCATAGCAACAACATTTTCACACAACAAACAAACTCCATCATAAATGTCCTTATTGTGAATAGTCAAGACGGTATTGTTGCTCTGCTGATCTGACAAAAGCATCCAAACAAGACTCACATCAACACTGCATGCTAAACGTAGTGACATTATGTAAGAAATGACAACAAAATGCTAAACGGTGTGATAAAATGCTAAACAGAGAGATTAAATGCTAAACTCTGTCGCTTTGTAGCAAATTGCCTGTTTTTAAACGCAGCTCAAAGGTTAAAAGTCAAGTTCTTGCCCAAAATTTAACATCAATGTGGATTGCAAATGGCAACATAATGTGACATTTCTGACTGATTACTCAGAAGTAATGATAAAAAAAAAAATGTAGGGCAGAATTTTGTCCATAAAAATGCTAAATGCTACTGGTTGACATTATCCAATAGCCAGCACAGGCCTAAGTGACATCAGCTCCCAGACAGTAACATAGTGTCGCCCAGATCCGTCCCACATCTGGTACGCGTAGAATCCACATGTACCAGATGGGCCGACACTATGTTGCTGTCTGGGTGGAAAAAGCTACTACATTTTAATTCAAGTTTATGAAGACAAACATCACTCGCAATTAGACCAGAAATGTGCGCTAATAAACTAAAGTTCATTTTTGATGTCATGTGAACGTACCAGCTAGGTGAGCTTTGGTTCTTCTTAAAGGTCCCATGGCATGAAATGTTCATTTTATGAGGTTTTTCAACATTAATATGAGTTCCCCTAGCCTGAATATGGTCCCCAAGTGGCTAGAAATTTTGATCGGTGTAAACCGAGTTCTGGGTGTCTCTCTCTGCCTTTGAGAAAATGACAGCCCAGACGAGCTGATCTTGAATTTTCCTGTTATGACATCATAACAGGAACGGTTACATCCCTTTCCTCCGCCCAGAGAATATGGCATGCCCATGCGAGCGCCATATTTGTTTGTCCTCGAGAGATCATGGCTTGTGAACGAGTGAACTGGCAGTTTCTCAGTGTTTGGATGTACAAATGAAAACAGAAGTCTTGTTTCAGTTCCTTCTGATCTGTGATCAGTGATTTCTGATGTGTAACTAATTATTCAAGTTCACACAGAACTTTATTATTTGTGCTGTGGCTTCTCTCTCTCCCGACAGAACGGTGTTTTCTATCTTGTGAGTCAGTGTTTTTGTATGTCCTCGTCGCGTCCATCTGTTCTAAAACGTGCATACAGTCGGGAGTTTCTGCTCAACATCGGCAGAGCCACATCTTTAGAGATAAACCTCATGCACGCCGAGGCTCGGGTTGCACTGACCGGTCGGCCTTCAACATCCGACCCCCAGTACTGCATCTGGCCCACAGCGGAGCCACCAAACGCGGTGCGAGATTAAGCAGAAGGGGGGTAAGCGTGAGCATATCCAGGCTAGGCTAGCCAGCTATCCCCACATTCGATTACTGCCCTGTTGTGTCTTTGTTTGCACTGCTGAAGCTTTTCACATGATAGGAAAATATCTAAAAATAATGCTCTAATCAACACTTACTCGTAACTCGTTCATCTCCTGTAATGGTACATTACATGTGTTACAAAGTTGGTAATAAGGAGGAAGACGGGCTCGGCGTGAAGGTACTCGTGTTTATTCAGAACTCTCAGATACAAACAAAATAAACTCGCGCTGACAGACAGCGTTCTCACAACTCAGTACAATATCACTTTGTTAGCAATCGCTCCGTCTCTGGTCCGTTGATGTCCGATTCGCGAACGAATCGTTCTTTTGAATCGGTTCTTTTTAGTGAACCAGTCGAACCAGTTCACCAAATCGGACTGAATCGTTCTAAACGGTTCGCGTCTCCAGTCAGCACTGATCCATCATTTACTAAAGTTACTAACTTTCTTACATGAGTGACAGCCCCTCCGACTAGAAATAAACTAAAAACCTGAAGTATATGCTGTAACTAAAACAGTTCACTGAACTGAGACATGCTGAGAGAACTGATGAGAAGTGACATCCGTCTCTCTGGCACAGCCTTGTGCCTTGTAGACCTCGTTAAACCACGCCCCCTCCGCTCATTTCATATGCAAAGATGTCAGCCAATCACAACAGTGGGCGTTTTTACTGAAGTCTCACCGCAGACACGCCTCTTGAAACAGGGCATTCAGCCACAGGGCAAACATCAGTATAGAAAAAATGCCTTTTATTTCTAAATTATGACATGTTATGATGTAAAAATCATACTAACAATATAAGTACACCTCAGGAAACATTATAAAATAATAGAAAAATCCATGCCATGGGACCTTTAAAGGATTAGTTCACTTCAAAATGAAAATGTCCTGATAATTTACTCCCATCTCATCCAAGATGTTCATGTCTTTCTTTCTTCAGTCGAAAATAAATTACGTCTTCTGAGGAAAACATTTTAGGATTTTTCTCCACATAATGGACTTCAATGGCAACCAACGGTTGAAGGTCCAAATCAATGCAGTTTCAAAAGGGCTTCAGAGGCTCTGTACGATCCCAACAGAGGAATAGGGTCTTATCTATAGCGAAACAATTGATCATTTTCTGAAAAAAAATTACTTTTATATACTTTTTAACCGCGACTTCTGGTTGTTCTTCTTCACTGTGTGTGATGTCATCGCGTTGAAAGGGTTGTGACGTCCGTGGAAGTACCGACCCAGTGTTAAAACAAACGTGAAAAGACAAAAAAAAACGCCCTTTACAAAAATAAAGGTAAAACGACGATGTCGGATCATTTTAAAGTTGGAGGAGAACATGAGATAGAGTTTTTCGGCACTGGGTCGTTACTTCCACAGAGCATGCAACACAGCTTCTCGTCCAGGCCCTGGTCATTTCTAGGCTTGACTACTGCAATGCGCTTCTGGCTGGACTTCCATCATGTGCGATTAAAACGCTTCAAATGATCCAGAACGCAGCGGCACGTCTTGTCTTCAACGAGCCCAAAAGGGCCCATGTCACACCTCTATTCATCTCTCTGCACTGGCTACCACTCGCTGCTCGCATCAAGTTCAAGGCGCTGACGCTCGCTTACAGATCCACCACGAGCTCAGCTCCTGCATAATGTAACGAAGATCCACTGGAGGCAAGTTGAAGGACCCAAGTGCAGTTTATTTACAATAAAACATAAATCTCAACATAAAACAAAGACTTGACTTGACTAGATCCAAACATAAAACAAAGACTTGGCTTGACTTGACAATAACGAAACTCACCAACAGCGGGTTACAACATTCAATACTTGACAAAGACACATGGCAAACATGAGGGCTTAAATACACACACAGACTAATGACAAGACAAGTGACACCTGTGAACAGTGATGAGACAATGAACCAATGACAGGACAAGACACAAGATCACATGAGGGCATGGGAGTCACATGACAAGACCAGGAAGTGCACGACAAGACTGTGAACATGACAAACTCAAACATAACCATGAACATAAACTGAAAACAGAACCAAGAACAATGAACATGAACCATCACCAAAACACCCTGTGACAGATCCCCCCCTCTATGGGCGGCCCCTGACGCCCAAACAATACCATAACACCCATGGCCTAACCGAGAGTCTTAATAAAAAGTCTTGGGGGGCGGTCTTGGGGGAGGGATGGTGGGCCAGGCCCGTGCAGGGGCACTGGACCCAGACATGACCTGGACGGGCCTGGGAGCGTGGTCGGACCTGGACCCTGTGGCGTGGGCGGACCTGGACCCTGTGGCGTGGGAGGACCTGGACCCTGTGGCGTGGGAGGACCTGGACCCTGTGGCGTGGGCGGACCTGGACCCTGAGGCATGGGCGGACCTGGACCCTGAGGCGTGGGCGGACCTGGACCCTGTGGCGTGGGCGGACCTGGACCCTCAGGCGTGGGCGGACCTGGACCCTGTGGCGTGGGCGGACCTGGACCCTGTGGCGTGGGAGGACCTGGACCCTGTGGCGTGGGAGGACCTGGACCCTGTGGCGTGGGCGGACCTGGACCCTCAGGCGTGGGCGGCCATGGCGGCAACGGCAGTTCACCGGGCCATGGCGGTAACGGGAGTTCATCAGGCCATGGCGGTAACGGCAGTTCACCGGGCCATGGCGGTAACGGCAGTTCATCAGGCCATGGCGGTAACGGGAGTTCTACAGGCCATGGCGGTAATGGAGGTTCAGGGGGCCACAGAGGCGTGGCCTTCATGGCCTCCATGTACCCCTTGCCCCCCCAAAAAAATTTCTTGGGCGGGACAGCGGGCTCGTGGGCTGGAGCCTGGACGGGGCCACGGGCAGGAGCCTGGACGGGGCCGTGGGCTGGAGCCTGGACGGGGCCGTGGGCTGGAGCCTGGACGGGGCCGTGGGCAGGAGCCTGAACGGGGCCATGGGCTGGAGCCTGGACGTGGGCTGGAGCCTGGACGGGGCCGTGGGCAGGAGCCTGGACGGGGCCGTGGGTAGGAGCCTGGACGGGGCCGTGGGCTGGAGCCTGGACGTGGGCTGGAGCCTGGACGTGGCCGTGGGCTGGAGCCTGGACGTGGCCGTGGGCTGGAGCCTGGACGTGGCCGTGGGCTGGAGCCTGGACGTGGGCTGGAGCCTGGACTTGGGCTGGAGCATGGACTTGGGCTGGAGCATGGACGTGGGCTGGAGCGGATGACTCTGGCTGGGTTGTGGTGGGTAATGTGGGGTTATGGGGCCCCTCCTCCACAGTCCCCACCGTAAAAGAAGACCCAGCCAGCAGAAGAGCAAAGTCAATATATTGGGCCAGGGAAAAATGGATCTTCCCCCCTGGCATCTGTGAGCGGATAGGGTCGCTAAGCCCAAACCTAAAAATGTCCTTGAGGGCCACGTCATTAAAGTTTACCTCACTGCATAGTCCACAAAAGTTCTGAACATAATTTTCCAGGGGACGATTCCCCTGGCGTAAACGTAGCAGAGCAACTGCTGGGTCCATAGTTGAGGGTCAAGTATTCTGTAACGAAGATCCACTGGAGGCAAGTTGAAGGACCCAAGTGCAGTTTATTTACAATAAAACATAAATCTCAACATAAAACAAAGACTTGACTTGACTAGATCCAAACATAAAACAAAGACTTGACTTGGCTTGGCTTGACTTGACTTGACTTGACTTGACTTGACTTGACTTGACTTGACTTGACTTGACTTGACTTGACTTGACTTGACTTGACTTGACTTGACTTGACAATAACGAAACTCACCAACAGCGGGTTACAACATTCAATACTTGACAAAGACACATGGCAAACATGAGGGCTTAAATACACACACAGACTAATGACAAGACAAGTGACACCTGTGAACAGTGATGAGACAATGAACCAATGACAGGACAAGACACAAGATCACATGAGGGCATGGGAGTCACATGACAAGACCAGGAAGTGCACGACAAGACTGTGAACATGACAAACTCAAACATAACCATGAACATACACTGAAAACAGAACCAAGAACAATGAACATGAACCATCACCAAAACACCCTGTGACACATAATTTGACTCCAGAACATTTACATTCACCGTTCCCTGCTGGTGGAACGATCGTCCCACCTCCATTCGAAATGCACAATCACTGACAACATTCAAAAGACAGCTGAAAACTCACCTCTTCCGTGAGCCCTTATATCCTCATCTTAATAAAAAAAAAATATATATATTTTCCTTCTATTTTCCTCTACTCCCTCCCTACTCTATCATGCCCCTGGCGTATATGATGCTCTGAGTAGAGTAATGTCTTAAACTTAGTATTCAAGCACTTTTTGCGTTTCTTCTCCTCATGATGGATCTCTTCCTGTATTGGACCTTCAACCGTTGGTTTCCATTGAAGTCCATTATGTGGAGAAACAGACAGAGCGAGAATTTTTCCAACTTCAGACTTGGGAAATTGCAATGGAACTCCATTACAAGTTGGAATTCTGTCTGGGGAACTTCTGTGGAATTCTAGAAATCTCATTTCACCAAAATATGGGTCTATAACGTCACAGAAACATGGTGACACCTTTAACCCTCTGGTGCTCTTCGTTTAGGGGTTGCATTGGTTGTCTTCCAGTGACCGGACACCTAAAAATTAAACTTCCTCCACCCCAGTAAAACCAATTAAATGTATTTTTCTTCAATAATATTTTTCTTTTTAATTTTGTATTTTGAGATGATTTGATGGTATTTTTTTTATATTTATGCAATAATTATGGTCTATTTTTGCCATTGAAAGTTTTTTTTGTAATTATTATTATTATTTTTTACTTATTGCAGTATTTCAGGTTAAAATAGAGACTAGGCTTTCAAAATTTATATATAATTTATATAAATATATATATTTATAAATATTTGAAATTTATATAAATATTTGAATAAATATTTAAAAAAATCTCAAAGACTATTTATTATAAAGTTTTAGAGATTTTTTTCTGTGAATTTGTGTTTTTGCAGATTTCCCATTCATTTCTTATGGTGTCATTTTTGACCGAAGCACCAGTGGGAGTATTTTTTTACGACCACTTAGCATGCTCAAATCATGCCCTCAATTGTTTTGTGTGTTTACATACCTATTGCTAGAAAAGTCACCAAGTTTCATAATATTCTGATGAAGCAGTGATTTCTAAAAATTCCAAATGTGGTTCATAGGCTCAGTTTTTCATAGGTGTGTGTGTGTATAAGTGTGTATGTGTGTGTGAGTGGATGTGTCAATATCACACTCTTGATGTTTTAGAGTGTCACCCCTTTACTGCGGTGTACTTTTTTTCAGCATTGTGGCCGATTTGTAGATTGTACACACACAAATTCTGTAAATTTTTGTGTTTTTGCAGATTTCCCATTCATTTCCTATGGGGGTCATTTTTGACCAAAGAGCACAAGTGGGAGTCATTTTTTACGACCACTTAGCATGCTTGAATCATGCCCTCAATTTTTTTTTTTTGTGTTTACATACCTAATGCAAGAAAAGTCACCAAGTTTCATATCATTCCGATGAAGCTGGAATTTTTACATTTCAAAACATAAAATTTTCCGGTCAGAAATGACCGAAGAGCACCAGAGGGTTAAGCAAATAAAATGCATCAATGAGTCAAGATTTCGCTGAGGTTCAATCATCTGCTACAAAACAACTGCTACACCTAAACACCTTCCTGCTCAGAAACCGGAGATATCGAGGAATATACCACATCCGGAACAGCATTCATCCCAACTAACCATCTTAAGGCGTTTTCAGCGCCATTGTCGCTTTCGGTCTGCTCAGAGGGAGGCTGTAAGACACTATTCTCGGTAAAGCTGCTTTGGGACAATGTGTATTGTGCAAAACTGAATTCAATTGAATTCAATTGAATTTTTCAGCAAAATGTGAGATCACTCTTGCAGTGCCTTCCCTAAAATCTTCAAATGCCACATGCACAATTTACATCACTCCTTTTTGAGGAACATCCTATTAGAGAACTTCTTTACCCGGACTGGAGAAATCATCAACTATCAATTAACAACCGGCACAGCCGTGTTTGAGAAAGCTATTTACTAATTAATGTGTTAAAGGTGATTCTCTGCAGATTTTTTTGTTATGCTGGTTGAAAGTCTCAATATCCTGATAGCAATCATTCTGTTAAGCGGTCTAAATGTATTTTTTTATGAATATATTTCGTCTGTGAAAGGCGTAGAACCATAAAATGTTCGTTCAATCTTCGCGTTCGGTCCGAACGATCCTTTAGCATGTGTTCCCTGTCGGTCAATGTGTGTTTGCACACCACTGCGCAGTCAGTTCACGCAGACATTATACGTCATCAGCGCATTATACGTCACAAGTAGCAACGACAACCTGACCTTCCTTCAGAACTGACAACAAGTTAGCCTAGAAATCTAGACGCACCCTAGCGACAGCAAATCTAATTTGCAGCCAGGGTCGTCTAGCAACTCTCCGTTGGCTTGTGAGCCTGAAAAACCAAACTCTAGTCAGCCCAATCACATCGTGCATAGAGTCGGTGGGCGGGCTTAACATAATGACCCAGAGTTGCGGCGCATGCTACTTGTAAATAAAGCAGCTGGCGAAAAGCGGTCTTTCGAATCGGCTTTGGCCGCGACTCTGGAAGACTTGGAGTTAAGCTTTTCTTTGAGAAAAGAACAAAGAACGGCACTGAAGTCATTCTTAAGAAAGGAAGATGTGTTCGGAGGTTTGCCGACCGGATACGGCAAAAGGTTAATCCATCAACTAGCTCCGCTTAACCATCTTCGTCGCTCTGGTTGGTTGTAGTGCTATCCTATTGTGTGCAGAGGGAATCTGAAAGACAACTGTTTATCCCGCCCCTCGGATTGAGCCCTGCCAATGGTGAGTTCCCAGACCCAACATCTTGATGTGGGTCTGGCTTGTCAGGCTAACAACAAGTGGCCTTCTAACAAGTTTTAATAAACAGCGTTCTACAGTTACCTGCTCATCTGCAATTCCTAATTTCTAGGCAAAAAGTCTCCGGATGACCTACTACTTCTGCCGAGATTCTGAAGTGTACATATGATTGACACTTTACTATCCCATGAGGCCACAGGAGAGGATTTATAAACGGCAGGGACACCGGTAGTAGTACGTAGTACGTCCAGATTACATTCATACTACACACATTCATACTATATAGAAGGTACTTTTTTAGCAGCGAAGTAATTACTTGAGAGAACATGCGATTTCGGTCGCAGCCTCTTACTTCAGCAATAATTTAAAAAAAACGAAACACAAATGTGATGAGTCATTTTTGCTTATTAGTATGGCCGAATTGGATCATCAAAGGTCAGTAACATAGACATTGGTTAATAAAGTGAGATTAAATACATAACGTATATTTGTTATTTAACACATTTAATTTCTGCAGGTTTGTGTAATATTCTGAGTTTGCATTTAACCGTTTTCATCCATTTTGAGGAATACTGAATCTCTTCTTGCGCAAAAGAGATGAGTACATGCTCACATTTAGTCCAAAACTACAAGAAGCATCATGTTTACACACAACGCCTCAACACTCACTCCTGATTTCCATCAACATGAGGACAGGAGAGCTGTCAGTCAATGAATGGGAAAACAAAGTAACTCAAATAATTTGTTGTAAATTTAAAAGTAATTGCTACTTGAAACAAGTAATCCGATCATGTAACTCAACTGAAAAAAAGTGTGTTGGATTTACATGATTTATTGGTCCCACATGAATCAATTAAGTTAAACAAACATAATTTGTTCATGTAACTTCAACATCATGGAATTAATACATTTTAAATGACCCAATTAAGTAGTCTCAAAGTGAATTTTATATGGCTCCCTGACATGATTCAGGCATTCAATTTCATATATTCATTCATCCACTTCAATTTCATATACTTTAATGTTACACAACTTAATTATAATACTGCACTATAGTTGACAAACTTTTAGCTAGCAATAGCACACATTAGCATATTAAATGCTAAGGATTAAAAGCTCCTTCAGCAAAGTAGTTATGACATTGGTTGTATCAATCCACAGCCTAAGCAAATGCTCCACTCTACTCCACTGTAATTTAAATTGTTCTAATAATTCCAACATAATTAAATATTAAACACAATCAAGTCTCCTCCTTTCTCATCTTGCTCAAAAATACATAAAATAACACTTCCACCTACTCTTTCTTGATTTAGCCATATGCAAAGCATGCTGGGAACTAACAAGCCCCGCCCAGTTTCAGTTAATGCAACACAAATCATTCATGTAATCTCAACACAAACTAATTAAGTAAACTTCAATTTGACTTATATTTAAGTGGATTGAACACACTCAAATTAAGTTAGGACAAAATGTATAGCAATTGTGTTGCTTTAGCTCATTTTAATTAAGCAATAAAATTAAAAAATGGAGATCGTAAGAGCTGTGCATGATCAACACATACATACAGTGCACTGTTGATCACTTTAGCATGAACCTTCTGGATCTGGCTCATTCTTCTAGCACTGCATTTAATTAACTTATTTCGAAGACAATGAGGATGTGAAATGTCATGTCATGTCATTTCATTATCTTGTTTTTTTAATATAGTGGAAAACGAATAATTCATTATACAAAGTCACAGACTGGGAGATCGACAAATACAGTTCAGTTCATTTGAGGCTGCAAATGCAGAATCAGTGCAAGAAGTTCAAATATTGGGGGGGGGGGGCAATTTGGCCATTTCTAATTATTGGGGGGGGGGGGTCTTGTCCCCCTCAATATCCATTGTATGTAGCCTACACTAACATTCAAAAGGTCTGTATGATTTTTAAATGTTTTTGAATTAAGTCTTTTTTGCTCACCATGGCTGCATTTATTTTATATATATATAAAAAATACAACAGTAATATTGTGAAATATTGCAATTTAAAACTATTTTATTTGGAAATGTTTTAAAATACAAATTTCCAGTCTTCACTCTACAGTGTCACATGATCCTTCCGAAATCATTCTAATATGCTGATTTGCTGAAACATTTCTTATTATTTTCACTTTTGAAAACAGTTTTACTGCTTGATATTTTGGAAATCAGGGTTTTTTTTTAGGAATAGTTCAAAAGAACAGCATTTATTTGAGATAGAAAATGTCTTTACTGATCAATTTAATGCATCCTTTCTGAATAAATGTATTAATTAAAATAAACAAAAAACATTTGAATGGTAATATATTGAGTACATATTAAGATGGTAAGTCCAAAGGACATAAAACCAGTTTGCTGTATACTGTTAGTGTTAACAATCAGCTAAATTAATTAACTCGCTTAGTTTATTAATTGAGCGGATTCATGCTTCTTTTTTTTTTTTTACCCACTACGGCCGCTGTGACCTTATTTAAAAATGTATAAAACTCCTCAGCTGTGTCTGAAAGCTAAAAAATGCTGGCCTTGCAGTTGTTTTAGATCATTAGATGTGGTATTATGATATCTTGCAAGCATGTGTGAAATTTTCCCTATGATATATCTTCATACATCATGCCTTCATGCACACACAGCCCTCTTCTTATGCAATGCAAAGGATTGTGGATAATACTACCTCAAAAATCATGTGCGGATCCATACTTCAAAATCATTATTATGTAAAATATAAACGTTTTTGATTGGTAAGATATTTAATGTTTTTAGAAGAAGTCTCTTATGCTCACCAAGGCTGCATTTATTTTTATTAAAAATACAACAACAAAAACAGTAATATTGTGAAATATTATTAAAATGTAAAATAAGTGTTTTGTATTTGAATATTTTTTTTTATGTAATATATTCCTGTGATCAAAGCTATATTTTCAGCATCAGTACACCAGTCTTCAGTGTCACATGATCCTTCAGAAATCATTCTAATATGATGATTTGCTGCTCATGAAACATTTATGATTTTTATCAATGTTGAAAACAGTTGCGTAAAACATTTCTTTTAGGATTCTTTGATGAATAGAAAGTTCAAAAGAACAGCATTTATCTGAAATTGAAAGGATTTGCAACATTGTGCTGCCGTTCAAAAGTTTTGGGTCAGTAGAAATATATTAATATTTTGGGGGAAAGAACTTCAATCAATACATTTATTCAGAAACGGTGCATTAAATTGATCAAAAGTGAGAGTAAAGACATTTATAATGTTACAAAATATTATATTTGAAATAAATGCTGTTCTTTTGTAGCCTGGCGTGGCCATACTCAATTCTAGTCAGAATTTGAGTCTGGTACCGCTCCATTGAGCTTTGATTATGGGGCGTGTTTCAACCGAGCCAGGAAAGACCTCAATTGGATAGACCCACAACCAATCAGAGCAACGGAGCGACGCGTAACGTTAGTTGTCAAATGTCAACAGAACTCAACTGCACTGTGTTGCCAAGTCCGTGTTTTTCTCCATGTCCGCGGGTTGAAGCGACCCCAATTATGTGATTATATAAACCCAGGAATGCGAATTTTAGCAGGCAACCTTGCCAAAATAACATATTTTGCCAACCAAACGCCATTTATTGTTTACAATAACACAGTTATTGTTTTGGGCTATTGTTTTGAGTAGCAATTGTGCGCGACATTGCAAAAACACTTGGAAACCCTGTCTGCACGCACGCTGGATTAAGTAACGTTACAAGAAAAAGATGAGTGTAAACAATCTTTGCCAGTAATAAAATTATTTAAGGATACACAGAGTACTTACCAACACGATCATCGTTTCTGAGAGAAATAGTGAAAGTGAATGCATATACGAACAAGTTCTCCGTTTAGGATAAGAGCAAATTCAACCCAAGAGCCTTCGATGACGTGGATGATTACGTTACTGTTTATCATCTGTCCATCATCGTCTAAAGCCCGCCCTGACAATTTCATTGGTCCGAACAGTTTCTGTTCGGGCATAATTACTCCTCTATGGAGCGAGTCCAGACCGAATTGCCCGAGCAAAAAAAAAAATTGTGGGCGGGGCTAAATTCGGCTGGCATCCAGGCTAGTTCTTTTGAACTTTCTAGTCATCAAAGAATCCTGAATTTTTTTTACATAACTGCTTTCAACAGATAATAATCATAAATGTTTTTTGAGCATCAAATCATCATATTAGACTGATTTCTGAAGGATCACATGACACTGAAGACTGGAGTAATGCTGAAAATTCAGCTTTGATCACATCAATACATTTTATGTACACAACCGTACAGTGACTAGACAAAGACTGAGTGAACAAGAGGAACTTAAATAGGAGACAGAAACGAGATAATTAACTAAACACAGCTGAACAGAACTTAACTAAGGAGGGTAACCAAGGAAACAGACAAGTGTGGCGGGAAACTAAGACAAAGGAACACAGAATAGTGACATAATACAAGCAAACTGAAAGATCAAACAAACAGACAGATATTTATAGGTAGCCTGGCTCTGCCCTCCTATGTACTTCCACTCAATTTTAATTTTCCTTCAGTACTCCGTCTGGGACTGCTGTATGTGCTTAGGTTTTCTCCGAACAAATTTTTACCGGTCCAATCAGCGAACAGAGGGAGTGGCTGAGAACGATGACGTTGATGTCGTGCGCTAGTTTGAGTTGTAGTTCAGTAATGGCGGCGGAGAAAGATGCGAGCGAAGCCATTCATTCCGTTGCGGCACCGCTGCCGAATATCCAGAAGTTAAAGCCGGAGCTAGAACAATCTTTGCTGAGTTTTGTTGGTGGCCATGATGCTGTGTCCCGGGAAAAGTTGGATTTTCCAGCTCGCTCCGTTAGTGGTGAAGGAGATGGCTGAAGCCCTATTCGGACGGTAATTGTTTCTCGTGGGGTCGGAAGGTATTGTCATCATTTACAGTGGTGATTTTATTGCCGTCCATCTCCCACCACCCGCATAAAAATCCCGGCCGAATTACCTACTGTTTTAGACAAACACCAAGGTCATGTGGTCATTTAATTCACCCTTTGCTGCCAGTTTGATTGACAGGCGATCTGACCAATCACATCGCCGAATCTGCCGGTTTGTCCGACAAAGCAGTCAGGAGAGTTGGTAGATTAACGTCGGTGGACTTGAACTTGAAAAACAGTGTTTACTGACGTCTTTCCGCGGTTGAAACAACATTTCTTTTAGTGTTCATTCATGTTTATTTGAGACTTATCAATGAACTAGAAGGAAGAGATGATCGGTTCACGAGCAGCTTTAACTGAGGCGCTACAGCGATCACGCCACATCACACACATCATTTTGAAGCAAAAACTCTAGGCAAATACACACATTATTCAAAGGGCTTGTGAACACATATCTATTGTGTGTTTTGAAGCCTTAAAGGGATAGTTCACCCAAAAATGAAAATTATTTCATCATTTACTCAACCTCAAGTTGTTCCAAACCAGTATGAGTTTCTTTTTTCTGCTGAACACAAAAGAAGATAGAGTGAAGAATGTGTGTAACCAAGCAGATCGAGCAACTATTGACTACCATGGTATTTTTTTCCTACTATGGTAGTCAATACACTCTAAAAAAAAAGGCTCGTAATCATAGGGGAACCTTTTTTAGTGCTATATAGCACCAATTTTGGTGCTTCAGTGGTTCTTCAGCGGTTCTTCAGAGGTGCTATATAGCACCTTAGTCAAAGAACCGGTGAAGAACCTCTGAAGAACCGCTGAAGAACCTCTGAAGAACCGCTGAAGAACCACTGAAGCACCAAAATTGGTGCTATATAGCACTAAAAAAGGTTCCCCTATGATTACGAGCCAAGAACCATTTTTGGTGCAATATAGAACCTTTTTTCTGCTTGGTTACAAACATTCTTCTAAATATCTTCTTTAGTGTTCAGCAGAATAAAGAAACTCATACAGGTTTGGAACAACTTGAGGGTGAGGAAATGATGACAGAATTTTCATTTTTGGGTGAACTATCCCTTTAATTTTAAAACATTTTTTTTTGTGTTTTTCTTTTAAATCATGCATAAACATTATTCTCTCAAAAATACAAGCATATACATACCTGTTGCTCAGATATTATGGTAGCCCAGTTTGTGCTGAATACAGTGTAATTACACTTTTGCCATTAATATGTTTATAAGCAACTGAAAATAGCACAAATGTCAGAGCATGTCAAAACTTCTAAAGGGCCCCAAAATAGCTCAGACTTCAGAGGGTTAAAGAGCCACAAAACGCTATTGGTGGTTTCCATTTCTTAAAAAAAGACAACGTTTTAAAGTTGAGACTTTGTTTCATATCAAAACTTGCTCTGTCCTGTCTGTCGGCGTGTTGTCAGTGTCCTCTTTGCTCCGTGATGTATTTTCAACATATGTGTGGTGTGAGAGCGCCATGGCTTGTCGGACATAGCAACAGTAACTAAAGGGGGCTTTGAGAATGGTCAATTGCTGTCCGAATCCACATCTCTGAGTTTTCAAGAATATATCACTTCAAAATTCACTGTTTATATCCTTTTTGACCACTGCAGAGCACCGTGCGTTTGCGCTTCGCTGTAATTTGGATGCATTTCTAGACTTGTATTTCTTTAAATGCTGGAAAGTATTTTCAAGAGCAATATATTTCATCACCGCTCAAAAAATAAAAAGAAGAAAAGCACGTAAACATATGAATTGGGCCGTTATTTACAGCAGCATTTATTCTTATCATACCAAGCATATGACATTTTATTTACAGCATACAATCATGTTACGGACCACGAGAGCAGCGCGTTCCCGATCACAAAACTCCAATAAATCACAATCCGAATGCACGAATTTGAGGTATTATCACTGAGGTGGTGTGCACGATCTGCACAGTTATTTTTACGGACTTCCATGTGAGAAACAAAACAGAGGCGAACGCCACACAATATACGTCACGACCAAATGTTAGCGATTGGTTATGGCAGATCCAATAGTTTTAAACTTCAACAGAGTACCCGTCTTCAAGGAAGTGAACGCTTGTCAATGGAGAGTGGCCAGTCTGGTAAGACCATAGCATAAGAGTCTTTTTCTAATAACATTAAACATTTTACCGATCAAAAACGTTTGTGCGGCGTATACTATGATTTGGGATGGTTTAATCCTAAATACTATACAAGATGGATTGTGTGCGAATTGGGATGCTGCCATTTTGCTAATTACGAATCTTACAGTAAATGTCTAACATCTGCTCATCTGATTCACTGCTGGGCGTCAGATTCACTCAAAGTTCATCTCCACAGGAGGAGCATTGGGTTTTTTCTACAATCAATTAAACCATTTGCTTTAAAACCTATATTAGGACATTTTCACAATGTGACATTTTTAATAAACTTCGTCAAGTTTGTTCCTCCAGTGTTGGAGCAGGATGAGCGTTATTGTACTGTGTTTAAAATAGAACCCCTGGAGTACAAATTTAATTACAGTTTAATTAGGCAAGACATGTCTTAATGTTACTGAGGATGTTTCACCGCTCACAGAAAATGAGAACGAGCTGAATCTGACATTTGAAGTTCGGCATCGCAAATAAATTCAATCAAGCAGATGTAAGGCAAATGCATTAGGGTCTCGCTGGAGACCCTAATGTTCTTACTAAAGGACTATACAAATGCTACAAACCATACTAAGAGGAAAATTGAACATTTAGCCATTCCCACATACAGTCTTTGTGTTTTTCTGGATTCTGGACCAATCAGCTGTGGAGTTCGTCCCACTGTGTTTATGTACACTGTCAGATCGGATCAGACTACATAATCAACTGTTATGCGCAGGTGGATTGTTGTTTTGCTTTATGAGCATGCATGAATTCAGCGCTCTGCTCACTGGCTGCTGTTTACCCTCATTACACAAACACACACGTAGGTTTTATTATATAAGAGACGTCTGAGTGATGCTGTTTGTGATGAATGTGCAATCATTTGCAAACGCCCGCACGGGCAAGTTTCCAAAAGTAGGCACTGTCAATAACCATCCAAAATGTGTTGTGGCCGAATGGTTAGCGCACCTACTAATGTGTCTCCATCCGACTTGTGCTGTACCCTGATCCCATTTCTACACTCTTTCACTCACCTTTAAAGGTAAAGAGAAAAACTTTGACTGTCAGTGTCAATTCACAGTCTCAATACACCACTTTAACTCTTAACAGAACCGTTTTGCAGCTTATGCTTAAGGGCTAAAGAAAAAAATATTGAGTCAAGTCAACTTTGTTTATATAGCGCTTTTAACAATACAGATTGTTTCAAAGCAGCTTTACAGTGTTAATCAGGAAAATAATGCAACATAATTTTATTCAGCTGTATAGCCATTCCGGAGAAAACGGTGATGTCATCAGTTCATTTCAGTTATCATACAGTGACAGTGTGGGATTTAGATCAGTAATTTAGTTCATATGGTTAATTTAGTTTAATAATTAGATTTATTTGGATATTTAGTTAAAACAATTAAGAAAAATTTAGTGAAATTTATTGTCCCCAACTGAGCAAGCCAAGCCAAAGGCGACAGTGGCAAAAAAACTAAAACCCCATCAGGTGACCTAATGGAGAAAAATAAACCTTGGGAGAAACTCTTCTGGCCAATTAACAAACAGCGTATGATTATTTTTCTGGCAACTTTACAGGTCAGAGGTCATAATAGATCGGAATATTCGAAAGATCAGAGGCAACACGCCGGAGACGGGTTTATTGAGGATGATGTGCTGATTAAATAATTATTAAATTGTAATATTCGAACAATCGGAGGCAACACGCCGGAGACGGGTTTATTGAGGATGATGTGTTAATTAATTATTAAATTGTAATATTCGAACAATCGGAGGCAACACGCCGGAGACGGGTTTATTGAGGATGATGTGTTAAATAATTATTAAATTGTAATATCGAACAATCGGAGGCAACACGCCGGAGACGGGTTTATTGAGGATGATGTGTTGATTAAATAATTATTAAATTGTAATATTCGAACAATCGGAGTCATCACGCCAGAGACGGGTTTATTGAGGATGATGTGTTAATTAATTATTAAATTGTAATATTCGAACAATCGGAGTCATTACGCCAGAGACGGGTCAAAAAGCTACAACAACATTCCTCCCTTGAGTCTCTTACACACGTACTAAAAATACAATAATTATTAATACATTTTTCACATATACAAATGTAATTTCTTATTCATTTGTAATTTTATATTTGCATTTACAATTTAAATCTTCAAATGTGTATTTTTTTTACATTATTTTATATTTATTTTAAATGCTACAAATGCTTAAATATATTAATCTATTATACATTTTTCACACCTATAAAATTGATAATTGATTATTTTTGAAGTAATTTTACACATAATTAAATGTGTAATAATAGCTGAAAATCATTGTTATTTTAAATTATACAGCAAATCCCAAGGCCTCTCTTTTCCTGCCAAAACAGCCCTGACCCATCGAGGCATGGACTCCACTAGACCCCTGAAGTTGTGCTGTGGTATCTGGCAACAAGATGTTAGTAGCAGATCCTTTAAGTCCTGTAAGTTGCGAGGTGGGGCATCCATGGATCGGACTTGTTTGCTCAGCACATCCCACAGATGCTCAATTGGATTGAGATCTGGGGAATTGGGAGGACATGTCAACACCTCAAACTCATTGTTGTGCTCCTCAAACCATTCCTGAACCATTTTTGCTATGTGTCAGGACACATTATCTGCTGAAAGAGACATAGCCACCAGGGAATACCGTTTCCATGAAAGGGTGTACATGGTCTGCAACAATGCTCAGGTAGGTGGTACGTGTCAAAGTAACATCCACATGGATGGCAGGACCCAAGGTATCCCAGCAGAACATTGCACAAAGCATCACTGCCTCCGCCGGCTTGCCTTCTTCCCATAGTGCATCCTGGTGCCATGTGTTCCCCAGGTAAGTGACGCACACGCACCCGGACATCCATGTAATATTAAAGGAAACATGATTCATCAGACCAGGCCACATTCTTCCATTGCTCTGTGGTCCAGCTGATGCTCACATGCCACTGTTGGGGCTTTCAACAGGGGTCACCATGGGCACCCTGACTGGTCTGCGGCTATGCAGCCCCATACACAACAAACTGTGATGCTCTGTGTATTTCTTCGCTCCCCACATGCATCAATGAGCCTTGGCCGCCCATGACCCTGTCGCCGGTTCACCACTTTTGATAGACACTGACCACTGCAGACCGGGAACACCCCACAAGAGCTGCAGTTTTGGAGATGCTCTGACCCAGTCGTCTAGCCATCACAATCTGGCCCTTGTCAAACTCGCTCAAATCCTTACGCTTGGCCATTTTTCCTCCTTTTAACACATCAACTTTGAGGACAAAATGTTCACTTGCAGCCTAATATATCCCACCCACTAACAGGAGCCGTGATGAAGAGATAATCAGTGTTATTCACTTCACCTGTCAGTGGTCATAATGCTATGCCTGATCGGTATATATATTAAATACTTATCGTATATGTAGTATAAGTGTTTAATTCCTTCATATAAAACTAATTTGCTAGAAAAGAATACATGGTAAATCAATATTAATTAGGCCACAAATGATTACTGATTAACTCATTGTTTCTGATGCTATCAAGACTTACAATTCTAAGCCTTATCTAGACAATTAGATCATTTTACCAAGTGTCACAGAAAAACAAATGTTTACATGTTAACTGGCCCAAAACTCTCGTATCCTTATTAATGTGATGACTAATTAATCAAAACGCATATCATTATTTGGTCAAAACAGTCTCCAGCATGCTAATCGTTAGGCAAAAGTTACCAGGGCACACTGTGTACTTGACTAGTGTGTGAATTCGTGGGTATAATTGGGAGAAAGGGTGGTATAAATTCAAATTAAGCACTTGCATATTTTACTACATGGAAGCATTCACTGTGACATTTAATCATGCTAATTACAAACATGTCAAAATATATTCACAAGCATTGTCATATTTGAGATATTCGCAAAAGTATTGTCAACATTGAAATATAATCAAATGTGTAAAGCATAATTCGACTTACATTTGTACATGTGCTGTCATGCAACATTCCTCTTGCCTGCCATTGGTCGAAATAAACAGATAGCTCCGCCTCTTCAACTCCTCACCATTGGTTGAGTCTACATTGCTGTTGAGTAGCACCTTGGAAAAAATTTTTCAAGGGAAATACATCAAGAATTGTCCCATATTTGCCTATGTGACAAGAGAAAGTATTTTAAAATAACACACTTGCAATACACTAAATGTCGTTTCATTGGTCACATTTCAGAGGTGAATCTACAAAACAAAACTAGTCCTGCTTTCAGTCTTGGCATTGACAACTGGTGCCAACTGGTGGCGAAGAGAATCTCATCATCCCAAGAAACACGTGAATTGTCTGGCACACGCCGATGACTTTTAAAAGACCATAATTATGACGACCGGGTGCCAAAATCTTTCCCTGATGACTGGAAGACATCACCAGTATCACAGACAAACACTCATTTGATAGCGCTAGACAGCACATTTGTAACACCTCCCTAATAGATTTTTTAAAAAGTGTTTTATATATAAATGTACCGTCAGCATTCAGCAGATACGCATTTGTACCATTTTAACAAATATTTGAATATCTAAGATTGGCCAGCAAATCCCTTTAATGGCCCACTGTTTGCAGCTATAACAGCTTCAACTCTTCTGGGAAGGCTTTCCACAAGGTTTAGGAGTGTGTTTATTGGAATTTTTGACCATTCTTCTAAAAGCGCATTTGTGAGGTCAGGCACTGATGTCGGACGAGAAGGTCTGGCTCTCAGTCTCTGCTCTAATTCATCCCAAAGGTGTTCAATCGGGTTGAGGTCAGGACTCTGTGCAGGCCAGTCAAGTTCCTCCACACCAAACGCGCTCATCCATGTCTTTATGGACCGACGCTTTGTCCACTGGTGTGCAGTCATGTTGGATCAGGAAAGGGCCGTCCCCAAACTGTTCCCACAAAGTTGGGAGCATGAAATTGTCCAAAATGTCTTGGTATGCTGAAGCATTAAGAGTTCCTTCCACTGGAACTAAGTGGCCAAGCCCAACCCCTGAAAAACAACCCACACCATAATCCCCCTTGCACCAAACTTTACATGTGGCACAATGCAGTCAGGCAAGTACCATTTTCCTGGCAACCGCCAAACCCAGACTCGTTCATCGGATTGCCAGACAGAGAAGCGTGATTGGTCCCTCCAGAGAACACGTCTCCACTGCTCTAGAGTCCAGTAGCGGCGTGCTTTACCCCACTGCATCCGATGCTTTGCATTGCACTTGGTGATGTAAGGCTTGGATGAGCTGCTCGGCCATGGAAACCCATTCCATGAAGCTCTACACACTGTTCTTGAGCTAATCTGAAGGCCACATGAAGTTTGACGGTCTGTAGCTATTGACTCTGCAAAAGGTTGGCGACTTCTGCGCACTGTGCGCCTCAGCATGTGCTGACCCCGCTGTGTGAATTTCACGAATGGACTTATTGCACAGGTGGCAAACTATCACGGTACCACGCTTGAGTTCAGTGAGCTCCTGAGAGCGACCCATTCTTTCACAAATGTTTGTAGAAGCGTCTGCATGCCTAGTGCTTGATTTAATCTGTGTCCATGGAAGTGATTGGAAAATTTGAATTCAATGATTTGTGTGTGTGTGTGGGGGGGGGCGCCAAACTGAACTGACCCCATCTGCCATTGGTCAGCCAAATAGATAGTCCTGCCCCAAATTCGCACCAATGTGAGAGCCAATATAGCTCTGTCATGTTTTCACGTTTTATGTTGTTTCGCAGTCACAGTGTTTAACTTTTCAAGGCGATCAACCACCGGACGACTTCCCTGCATATTAAGCAGAGGCAGGAAAGTGTTTTACCATTGGAAAAATTACACACTTCACCTTCGCTAAATAAATATATATAATTTATGAGCTTTTAAAAACGACACACATTTGGAGTGGAAGGCGAGATAACCGTCGCAGATGTGAGGTGAAAATCTCTGGAGCTGTCTTTCACTCACCCACAGAGGCAAAAACAATCAAAATATGCAAATCCACAGTCAAAGACACAAACAAAAGAATAAATTATCCAGAGGAATATCACACAGCTGAAATTCATCTATATGAGGTTTATTTACTGTGGAACTCTAATATCATACAGCTCTTCCAGCAAAGCGGATGAGAAATGAACCCTGCCAGGAAAACTCTGACGCCGCTGCTGTTTTATGAGGCAAAATGGCTCCGCTATAGATTTGGAAATCCCCTACTGTGTAGACAAGAGTGTATCTGAGTAAGTGCGGCTTTACTTAGCTACACTTCGGGGACAAAATTGTCCCCAGAAGTTTGCTGAATCTGAAAAAGAAAAAAAAAGATTAGGGGCATTCTAGGATGTCATGTTTTTATGAAACGTTTCATAAATAAAATACATTGAGTTGCTAAACGATGTAAAATTTTAATCAAATTCACTACATGAAGGGTTCAACAGTAAGGATTTTTTATTTTATGTTCTGTCAGGCCAGGAGATCATATTTTGACTTGATCTGCCAAATTATTCACTGTTTTCAACACACACACACACACGCACGCACGCACGCACGCACGCACGCACGCACACACACACACACACACACACACACACACACACACACACACAAACACACACACAAAATATAACATTAGTATAAGAATTTAACATTATTATACATTAAAATGTTCTGTTATGTATATATTTTTTACACTATGTAATTTTAAATAGTTAAAAATATTAAAGAGCACCTATCATGGCATTTAAAATGTTCCAAATATTGTTTTAGAAGTCCCCAACAACAGTTTTGCATGCATGCAATGACAAAAAAGACTTTAGTTTTCTTATAATATGCATTTATTTTTACCTGTTTTGACAGCGATTCTCAAATGATTCCTTTAGTGATTCACTTTTCAAAACCCCGCCTTTACGTGACGCTAATCTGCGGTGATTGGTCCGATGACCCAGTCAGTTGTGATTGGTTTAGTCTGTGCAGATATTTTCGGAAACGGAACGCCCATCAAAGTCTTATAATGACAGTAATTTGTTAATATGTGTCAGGAGTTATGAATATGAAAACCGCGTCGGTACTGTTTGATTGTAATATGAGCCTCAGCTGATCTCATTCATAATCTAGCCTAATCATGAGCGATTGAGTCTCTTATGTGTTGTTTTCAATTCATACTGGCAGCCGGAGGGCGCTCTGTGCACATGTAGTCCATGTATGGTACAGACAGACGAAGAAGAACCATGTGCCATAATAGAAGTCCATAATAAAAGCTTCCTGAGATCGCGAAACATACATTTGACGACTAATAAACACACAATCGCGACGATGTATGGTTTGTCTTCAAGACACTTAGTCTTAAAATGCTCATCCTTGGGCAGATGAAAAAAGTTTGCTTTTGAGTCGCAACTTCAGAACACAGCGTCTCGTGGCCATGATGTTTTCTAGTTTTCACTGGCGTCTTGGAGCGCAATAAGTGGGCGTATCGTATTCAAATAACTTGACAAGTTGACGTCATCTAGTCAGAGAAAAAGCTTCGGTCTTCTAACGATTCTTAAAAATGACTCCGAGTCGACTCTTACTTTTGAAAGAAAATAACTATATATACGGTGCACTGTCATATTTCAAGCTATCACAGGATGTTTTTGTTCACTTAGATCTATGTTACACACTACATGAAAGGTACATTTCAAAATTCCATGATAGGTGCTCTTTAATCTATTGTACATTTTTCACACCAATGTATTTTGAACAACAAAAAACTTTTATATTTAAATATATTTTTATATTATATAATATATATTTTAAAAGCTAAAATATGAATCTATTATACATTTACTGACATCTACTAAATGTCATTTTTTCAAATATAAATCTTGTTGAATTGTTATCAATTTTTATTTTTACATTTAAATGTAACGTATATATATGTATATATATTTATATACACTCTAAAAAATGCTGGGTTAAAAATAACCCAAGTTGGGTTGAAAATGGACTAACCCAGCAATTTGGTTGTTTTAACCCATAAATTGGGTTGTTTTAACCCAGTGTTTGGTTGGGTTAAATGTTAGCTTAAAACAACCCAATTGCTGGGTTAAAACAACCTAAGCGCTGGGTTAAAACAACCCAATTGCATTTTTAGAGTGTATGTATATATTTTTTTAAATTTTTTTAATTAAATTTTTTTTTTTATGTGCAATAATAGCTGAAAATGTTAAAGTTATTATAAATTATACATGGTATAACTTTATGTGTGAAAGATTTCTCCCACTCTAAAAAATGCTGGGTTAAAAATAACCCAAGTTGGGTTGAAAATGGACTAACCCAACGATTGGGTTGTTTTAACCCAGTGGTTGGGTTAAATGTTTGCTTAAAACAACCCAATTGCTGGGTTAAAACAACCCAATCGCTGGGTTAAAACAACCCAATTTCTGGGTTAGTCCATTTTCAACCCTACTTGGGTTATTTTTAACCCAGCATTTTTTAGAGTGCAGCTGGCCCAAAACTCGTTTCTCCTTATTGATGTGACGATTATTCAAAATGCATATCAAAATTAGCTCAAAATAGCTCTCAAATGAAGATAATTCAAATATATTTCTCAACATTACAGAGGCAGACATGTAAAAAACTGAATAGACAAACAAGCATTTGTGTGGATTCACACATAAAAACCTTATAGTTGCGACAACAACCCTATATCAGCTCAAAAACAAGCCCAGGGATGTAGTTTGAACAATCGCTTCAGTCGCTGCATTGGGATGCAGTCCAGTAACAGGCATTAAATTGCAGGTTTTCTTACAGCAGTTCAAAAACTCCTCCCTACAGTGAGTTTACCTTCCCTCCATCTGCTCGCTCGGCCTCTCTCTCTCTCTCTCTCTCTCTCTCTCTCTCGTCCGCTGATGGAAGGCAGCGCACTATCAGGAAACATGTGCAGCTGTAGCCTGCAGAGATGGAGAGCAGGTTTAACAATCACTGCTCTGCTACTGACCCCACAACACAGTGACCCCGCGACCCCCAGCTGGGGCCACGGCTGAAAGTGAGCTTGTGCAGATGTGAGAGTGTGTTCTGTGTGCTCTACAGAGCAGTGGCGTGCAGGGGTGTTCTGAAATGAAAGGAGGCTTTTTTTATTGCAAATTCATGTCTGAGTTAAGACGGCATGAAACAGAAGTTGTGATAGTCTTTTCTTCCCTATTGTGATGTATACATTATAGCTTCTTTAACAAGAAAAAAATGTAGAGACTGTTTGAGACTCTGGTTTTGTCCATTGGGAATCGATTGGATGGTTGTGGTTTGCAGTGCGAGTTGGAGCAGTCACATTGGTGCCATGACCCGGATGAGAGTGAAGTTTAGAGGGGTGAGTGTATCGGAGGCCAGCTAGTAAAGAGCTCTGACTGACACCAGAGCCTGCAGACTTTAGTGTCCTTGTTAACGTGCCCACCTCCCATGCTGGTGACACTAGTTTAAACCAGAGCGGTTCATGTAGGACCAGTCACATTGGTTCTGTGACCTGGATGGGAGTGAGGTTTAGGGAGGCCAGCTAGTAAAGAGCTATGCAGGTAAACCTCACTCCCGCAGTCTTTAATGTCCTTGTTAGTGCACTGCTGGTTCAAATCCCGCTCAGAGCGTTGCTCACCTGGCCTCAAGAGGCGCACAAATGACAGACACTATAGACTGCGGCCTTTAGAGTCCTTGTTGCCGGTGACACTGGTTTGAATCCCACTTGGAGTGGTGTGAGTTAGATGCCATGACCCGGATGGGAGAGAGGTTTAGGGATGTGAGTGTAACGGAGGCCAGCTAGTAAAGAGCTGTGCAGGTAAACCTCACTACGATGTAGGGCTGCAACTAACGATTATTTTAATAATCAATTAATCTAATGATTATTAGAACTAATCGTTGATTATTGTCATTGACATCAACGACTAATCAGTAAGTTTTAAATGAATATTCTGCTTTTCCAATTAGTTAAAACATTGAGTTATACATATTCTAACTATAAAAAAGAAAATCACTTCAGCTTTTGAAATGGTTGTTTTAATTAACTTTGAGCCTTTGAGAACTTTAAGTTCTCAGAACTCAAATCACACACAAATGCTCTCTAAGCATTGTTTAAATATTCTGTTCTCTTTCGATTGAAAAAATAAATAATAATAAACTAAAATGAGCTGCATTACAGACAAAAAAAATAGATGTTTGAATGTAAACATCTCTTGGCAGCAGTATTAAGAGCTTCATTTGTAAAACAATAAAAGGATTTTCTTTTCTTTTCAGAAAAAGAGGACATTTACTTCAGGACACAAAGAATGGTAAAAATATTAATCTGCAAATGACAAAATGAAATAATATTTATCTCTTACATGACAATTGAGCTGACATATTCTCATTCACCTTTTAATTGACAGTATGAAAAAGTAACTGACATGATATTCTTCCTAACATCGCCTTTTGTAAGTCTTCATGCATATGGAACAAAATACAGGCAAGTGATGAGACCATAATACCTAATAGTGTTATAATAATAAAAACAGTCCTGACTCCAAGCTCGATCAAACTTTATTCTATGCTAAATAAATCATCACATTACTGTAATTATATTATTATTGTTAATATCTTTACAATTAATAGTAGTATTGCATTCTCTAATAAAGAGATGTACCGCTAGTTAGTTAGTTGTTTCCTCTTTAAGTGCTCCAACATGCACGTTGTGCTCCCGTGAAAAGTTTTGCCTTGCACGTCTCAATCAGCTTCTGGTTCAGAAGTCAGGGCACTGATCAGGACAAGAGTCAGTGGGCTGATCCCTGATCAGTGCCCTGACTACTGAACTAGGGAGCTGATTGAGACGCAGCCTTAGTTTGAAGTTTTGTGAAACTTTCCCACATCTTGCTAGTTCAGATTTGTTTGCACTCCGTCATTCGCGCTGTTTTCTTCTACTGCAACATTTGTAAGGGCTGCATTACACTCTAGCGCTACAGCGCCGTAGCGGTCAAATCGCGATATTGCAGGCCCTTACATTAGGTCAAACGACTACTCGACAACAAAGATATTTGTCGACAATTTTTTATTGTCAACATTGTCGACAATGTCGACTAATCGTTTCAGCCCTACTCCGATGGCCTCAAATGGTGCACTAGCAACTGATGCAAGAGGCTGTAGGTGTTTCTCAATGTCAAGGATGCTTCCTCTGTAGGACTGGTCCTTCCAAGTCACTTCCTTCAGAGGCTAGGCGAGGCTCCTCTTTAGCATTCGGAGAACAGGTAAATGGAACAGGCTAGCAAGTGCACGTCATTGCGTCATTACATCAGTGAAAAGGTCCGTTAGCCATCAATAATGTAATTTGTATAATATCAATACGGGAGTCATTTGTACTGGCATTTAAACGTTAAACTTTACTAATATTTACTATGGTTATAACAAATGTTTGGTGACGTAAATATTGCCCCGTTGACGCTCCGACTCCGCCAACGTCCGATATTTTGTCTTTTTTTAACAAGATAGCAAAGCTGCGCGCATAGGATTGTGGGTGATTTGAAAGCGCGAAGAGCGCGAAGGCTACTCGTAAGCATCCTTTCCTGTATATGGCATATTTTTCGAATGAAGGACTCAGACCTTGGTTGAAATTCCGAGGATCCTCGACATTGGAACAGCCCTTTGACGGCTGTCGATGACGTAGCATCCTCGGAATTCTGGCTTCCGAGGATCCTTCCTTGACATTGAGAAACGCCTTGTGTTCTTTAGCATCCTTGATAGCACCTGCCTCCCATGCCAGTGACACTGGTTGGAATCCCGCTCTGAGCGGGGGGAATAGAACCAGGCACATTGGTGCCGTGACCCGAATGGGAGTGAGGTTTGAACTGAGTGTAACAGAGGCCAGCTAGTAAAGAGCTGTGCAGGTAAAACTCACGCCCCTGGACTCAAGTGGTGTACTAGTGACAGATGTTAGAGACTGCAGTCTTTAGAGCACTTGTTAGGATAGTTTGAATCCCGCTCAGAGCGGTGCGAGTAGGACAAGTCATAATGGTGTCATATTGGTAACGGAGGCCAGCTAGTATCATGTCCACAAACAGAGGTTGGATAGTACTGTGTGGACCATTGAGTTTATAGACTAATAGAAGTGCTAATAAATAATATATTACTGCTGTTTCACTACAGTTGATGTGCTGAGCAGCCATATTGGATTCTGAAGTCTGGGTTGTTGCGGTTCTTCCAAGTTTCAACTCCCACTTGAGATGGTGTTTCAGTTCAAAATTCCTACTGGGAACAAGGGATTTCCCACTTTGAAGGACAACTCCACCATTTAATTCACAGACTTGGGTTTTAAAGACAATGCGAAATCAAAATGGACCCAGAAATGTCTCTGGTCTAAGAAATAACCAAGGTCAAATGGATGGGAAAAGCAGTGTTTTCACCATCCAATTAAAATCCCAATGGATTTGAATATCAAGTCCCACCCCTTTTTTCCTGCTAGATATATGATTTCACCCTGAAATACGTTGAATCTGATATGCTGCTCCATGTCGACCTGGCAACACCTATCTCTGATGTTCTGTTTGAAGTGCTTCGCTTGTGATCATTATGGAAAACTGTCAGTTCTGATGCACAATCAAATTTCAAGATGACATTGACAAGCTCAAATTAAAGATCGCAGTAGGACTTAATGCGAGTAATGAATCATTCCTGCCTTCTTACATCTGCTCATTAGCAGATAAAAATCACAAGAATTCCACTTACCAGAAACGCACATTCAAACCAGCCTTTTCAAATAAGCATGTATAATATAATGGAACATAATTTTTACACTACGCAATCAGAACTGCAACTAGTTTGACAGCAGTTTGGTGTATAAAGTGTTTCTTTTCTGGAGTTTTTTAAGGTCAGTCAGTGTATGAAAAATCAAACCTGATGCTAATCTGCTTCCCCTGATTATGAAATTCCCTCATTACCCAGAGAAATCTTAAAACTGACATCTACAGACTTCATTGGCAGGTTCCTTACTGTACTTATTTAAACACCTTTACAGGAGAAAAGATGTTAGCATCAGCAAGATGTCGAGTTCACATTTGCAATGGAGATTTGCCCCCGTTCCCACCTGGCACTTCTTCAAAGAGGAGATCACCACATTCCGGCTAAAACTGCTGAACTGCTTTTCCAAGTGCTCTGGGAATGTTGTCAAAGGCTGTAGAATAATCTGTCTCAAGTAAACATAAGGATCAAATAATAACCACGGAATATTCTGTCAACAGCATTTGTGGCAAAATGTGAATTAACACATTAAATAAAAATAAAATAATTTGTAAAAAAAAAATTAATAAATAATAATAAAATTGGCAAATAAAATAATAATAATAATAACAAAAAGTAAAGTAAAAATCAAAAATTCAAAAAAGCAAATTCAAAATAAATTTAAACAAATTATAAAAGTACTCACGCGTTTTAGACGATGGATGGAAAATAAAATAAATAAATAAATAAATAAATAAAATGCAAGTCACTTCTGTACTTCAGTATTTATTTATTTATTTATTTATAATATTTTTATAATTTGTAACTAATACTGCTACAAAAAGGACAACTGGAAAACGTATTTTAATTATTTAGAACCAGTTAATCATAATGACATGATACATTATCATGTATTTTATATTATTTATTATAATGGCATATGGTATATATTAATGTACAGTATACAGTGTGGAGAACAAGTATTTGATGCACTGCAGATTTTGCAGGTTTGCCCACTTACAAAGCATGTAAAAGTAATTTTTATCATATACTCTTCAACTGTGAGAGACAGAATATAAAACAAAAATCCAGAAAATCACATTGTATGATTTTTAAGTAATTAATTTGCATTTTATTGCATGACATAAGTATTTGATACATCAGAAAAGCAGAACTTAATAGAAACCTTTGTTTGCAATTACAGAGATCATACGTTTCCTGTAGTTCTTGACCAGGTTTGCACACACTGCAGCAGGGATTTTGGCCCACTCCTCCATACAGACCTTCTCCAGATCCTTCAGGTTTCGGGGCTGTCACTATACGGACTTTCAGCTCCTCCAAAGATTTTCTATTGGGTTCAGGTCTGGAGACTGGCTAGGGACCTTGAGATGATGTTTCCACCTCCATGCTTCACGGTTGGGATGGTGTTCTTGGGGTTGTACTCATCCTTCTTCTTCCTCCAAACACGGCGAGTGTAGTTTAGACCAAAAAGCTCTATTTTTGTCTCATCAGACCACATGACCTTCTCCCATTCCTCCTCTGGATCGAGATGGTCATTGGCAAACTTCAGACGGGCCTGGACATGCGCTGGCTTGAGCAGGGGGACCTTGCGTGCGCTGCAGGATTTTAATCCATGACGGCGTGTGTGTTTTCTTTGAGACTGTGGTCCCAGCTCTCTTCAGGTCAGTGACCAGGTCCTGCCGAGTAGTTCTGGGCTGATCCCTCACCTTCCTCATGAGATCTTGCATGGTGCCCCAGACCGAGGGAGATTGACCATCATCTTGAACTTATTCCATTTTCTAATAATTGCGCCAACAGTTGTTGTCTTCTCACCAAGCTGCTTGCCTATTGTCCTGTAGCCCATCCCAGCCTTGTGCAGGTCTACAATTTTATCCCTGATTTCCTTACACAGCTCCCTGGTCTTGGCCATTGTGGAGAGGTTGGAGTCTGTTTGATTGAGTGTGTGGACAGGTGTCTTTTATACAGGTAACGCGTTCAAACAGGTGCAGTTAATATAGGTAATGAGTGGAGAACAGGAGGGCTTCTTAAAGAAAAACTAAGAGCTGGAATTCTTACTGGTTGATAGGTGATCAAATACTTATGTCATGCAATAAAATGCTAATTAATTATTTAAAAATCATACAATGTGATTTTCTGGATTTTTGTTTTAGATTCTGTCTCTCACAGTTGAAGTGTACCTACACTCTAAAAAATGCTTACAGCAATTGGGTTGTTTTAACCCAGCGAATGGGTCGTTTTAACCCAGCAATTGGGTTGTTTTAACCCAGTGAATGGGTCGTTTTAACCCAGCGGTTGGGTTAAATGTTTGCTTAAAACAACCCAATTGCTGGGTTAGTCCATTTTCAACCCAACTTAGGTTGTTTTTAACCCAGCATTTTTTAGAGTGTATAATAAAAATTTAGACCTCTAAATGCTTTGTAAGTAGGAAAACCTGCAAAATCGGCAGTGTATCAAACTTGTTCTCCCCACTGTATATGAAAGAGACATTTTATATATATACACACATATATCCAAACTTTTATGTTAAATGCGATTAATCACAATTAATCAAATGGATAGCACTAAAAATTTATTATTATTGTTGTTTACCAACCCTTGTATTTCCATTATAAATGCCTTCTTGTGTTCATAATTTTTGCTTGTGCCTCAAAAAACTGAGGGATGAGTCAAAATAATTTTTCTGCTGAAATCGACATTATGCCTCAAATGCTGTTAATGGAGGTGAACTTGAGATGAACCCAGAACATTTTCTAAATGGTTATTCTAGAACACCACAATCAATTTATTCAATAAGTCCATTCACCACAATCAGTCAATTTCCTGTTCCCTTCCTCGTCTGTTTCCTGTTCCTGTCTTCCACTCCTGAGTATTTCCAGCATGAAGGTGTCATGCTTAAATCAGGTTTTTTTTCCCCAGTTAAGATGTGATGTTCAGTGATTGAGAACAGATTTCACTTTGCTGATACTGGTTTTTTTTTCCTCCCCTGAATGGCGGCCTCTAATGAGCTCTGAACAGACTGAGCGAAATAAAAATCATGCAGCGATCACAAACATCAATCATCTCCATCTATATTTTGCCCGAATATCATAAACAGTGATGTGCAGATAAGACTCAAGACCAAACAGATGAGATGAGAACGGAAAAAAACGGCAGTTATTAGAGAATAATGAGAAAGTTTTGGTGGGAAAGTTGAACTTTTGACATGTCTAACAGCTTGACTCACATTCATATGATGATGTTCGTTCATCTCGTATTTTTCCACAGAAAGATAAATTAGCAGAGGAAATATCAGTAAACCTCTGTTTTCCGCTACGACATGACATTAATGAGGGCATTTATGAAACACTTACCGAAATTTAGCACTTTAAATAAGTTCAGTAATGAGGTCGTTTCGGGTTTGTGCAGGCTAATGCAGGTGACCAGCGTTGCCTAGCGACTGCTGACAGAAACGACGACTTGGTGAGCAGGTTTAAATGAACATTTTACTGTAAAACACCATAATTTATGGGAAAACGAGACACTTTATCTGTCAGTAAATTCTGTGTCATCAGTGATATCACCTGATAAGCACTGTTGCCAACTATTTTCAGTGGAAAGTAGCTAAAGCCTGCTGAAAAGAAGTCATTAAATGTCGCTTGATGACGTCATGGCGGCTGGTGATAATTCTTTTTTTTCAGGCGGGGGGGGGGGGGGGGGGGGTCAAATAAATACAAAGCAGTATCAAGATGCATGTTGACTAAATTCAAGCATTAAAGAGAAAACAGTGTCTTCACTTTTATCTTTTTACACATTCGTTTCCCACATATAATTGAATGAGGAAAGGAAAAACAAAAGAAAACAGCAACAACAGACTAGCATGTTGACTACTTGAACATACATTTTGCTCTCCTTTCAATCTGGCCAGCAAATTTCTCAATGACTCTCTGATCAAAGTCAGTCATCTCAGTAGTGTCATGACGTTTGCATTGTTCAGTTAGATATTTGAGGTCTCTTACCCCCGTTGTTGTCCATAAAACTTCAGTACCGACACTTTGAAATAAAAGACAGGGAAAGCAATAAAGGGCATTGGTAACAACACATCCAGCCAGCCACCTAACTTACGTTTCTCATTACAGCTTCATCCTCTGTCACTGGCTGGTGCTGGATTTGTAAATCGTGTTGGTCCGGTTCGGGATCCTTAATCCTTTTTTTTTCTTCCAACGAACACCTTGTGAAAGAATTTGGTTTAACTGCTGCCATCTCTACTAAAGTGATCATCATAACAAGGTTTTAGCAGAGTCGGAGTGACTGTGTCGCCCGCGCACTTTTGCTTTAGTGGACAAGAGCGTAAAGTTGAATGACAGGTGACGAGAACCAATCAGATTGGATAAAATAACACGCATTCAATTCAAATTCGCCAGGGACGCAGCGATCTGCGTCCGGAGGTGGATCTTTAAGAAACCAATTAGAGACCAGCTTCAGGTCACATGCTCCCCGTATATTTTTGAACTCAGATAGACATCCATTTGTCCGGCGTCCCTCGCCCATGAAACCGCATGAAACATATTGAAGAACATATAAAATAGTTAAAGGGTTAGTTCACCCAAAAATGAAAATTCTGTCATTAATTACTTACCCTCATGTCGTTCAAAACCCGTAAGACCTCCGTTCATCTTCGGAACACAAATGAAGATATTTTAGTTGAAATCTGATGGCTCTGAAAGTCCTCCATTGGCACAATGCACGGTTCACTCTCAAGACCCTTAAAAGGTACTAAAGACGTCGTTACAAAGTCCATCTCACTACAGTGGTTCTAAAATAACTTTATGAATTGGCGAGAATAGTTTTTGTGCGCAAAAAAACCCTAAATAACGACTTACATAGTGATGACGATTTCAAAACAAGGCATCATGAAGCTTCGAAGCGTTATGAATCAGCGAGTCGAATCAACGGTTTGAATCGCCAAATTTCAGCAGTTTGGCGGTTTGACACGTGTTCCGAATCATGATTCGGCTCACTGATTCATAACGCTTCGAAGCTTCATGATGCCTTGTTTTGAAATCGTCATCACTATGTAAGTCGTTATTTAGGGTTTTTTTGCGCACAAAAACTATTGTCGCCGATTCATAAAGTTATTTTAGAACCACTGTAGTGAGATGGACTTTGTAACGACGTCTTTAGTACCTTTTAAGGGTCTTGAGAGTGTAAAGTGCCATTGTGCCAATGGAGGCCTTTCAGAGCCATCAGATTTCAACTAAAATATCTTAAATTCTGTTCCGAAGATGAACGGAGGTCTTACGGGTGTCGAACGACATGAGGGTAAGTAATTAATGACAGAATTTTCATTTTTGGGTGAACTAACCCTTTAACCGGTCAAAGCCAGTTTTTATTAAATGCTGAGGCTCTTACTAACAGCCGGCACGTCCTATGAGTAAACAATTTTTTTTTTATTTCATTTTTTTTATCATTTTTGTATACATTTCTGGAATTTTGATGGGGGCGGCGCCCCAGCGCCCTCTATTGACCAGCCGCCACTGGCGCCAATTGTCACCATATAGCCGAATGTCCAATAAAGCTATTCTCATCACATTTACATATTTTCTGTCAGGCAACGGAACGAGTATGATATAGCAACTGACTGAATGTTAACCAGCAGTCCAAAAAGCTGCTAGATTTGTAGTCACTTTTTTGGAAAAAAAGGGGGTCTCTACAGGGTGGGGTGGGCAATAAATTAGGGAATAACACTGATCATCTCTTCATCATTGCACCTGTTTTCGGTATTCCCTGGTGGCTGTGGCTCTTTCAGCAGATAATGTGCCCTGCCGCAAAGCAAATCTATTTGGAATCTATTATTATAATCCATTATGACATAATGTTATGCCTAATTGGTATATATATATCAATTTAAATGCTTCTTATTAGTTAATAGTAATATAATATACTATACACACAAAATATAATATACACACAATGCCTGGTGAAATGATACCTGGTAAAGAAGGCCCATGACATCCCTAGCGAGGTAAATTTTTTAGCCAGTGAATCGGCGAGGTGGGTCTTTACCGCCTTGAAAGAGAACTCAAGTGAAGTTAAGTTTGGTGAAAGTGACTGTCGCGTCTTGATCATTCCCGAATCGATCGCACGACACCTCCTGTTGTGCAAACAGCCACTTAAGAGTCAATTCCGATCTTTCCCCGGCTGCCACGTGAATGTCATGCGAATAGTCCTCGGAAATGAAGATGGGAAAATTCCAGCTCTGTGATTCAGCGGCTGCAAAAGCGTATCCCTGATAGCTCTGTGCTCAGATCTCTCTGTATCGTTTCCACTGATCAGAGAGAGGCTCCGCTTCGGCTTCAGAGCTGCAGGAACTTTATTTTAAGAGCTACTTAAGACAGTAAGTGCCACTGCACTGTTCCCACTCTGATGAAAAAGTAAATTTAATTAAGTGCTTAAATATTCAATTACCTCTTTCATTACTTGAGAGAGAGGCTCAGTAGCGTCTACAAGTGACTCAGCGTGTCTGTGGTTTAGAGATAGCTTGAAGTCTCCTCTGTTCTGAGGCTTTGCGAGCTCTGCTTTCTTCATTCGTTCTGCTTTGTCTTTGGCCGGCAGATATCTGGTTTTACAGATATCCCACTCTGTACTCTTATGAAAGTGATACATGACTCATGAACCAGCTATAAGAGATATCAAACTAAATTATTTCGGCGGTTCTCTGAAGTGTGTCGGATTCCTGATTTGGCACCCTTCTGACCTTAACCCTCATCCGCCATTTGCTTCAGATACTTTTTTGCAAATGAGTCAATGTCATTCTGGTCTGCCATTTCCAGACTTTAGACTATGGGAATAAACACTGCTGCTAATTCTGAACCGCCTAGTAATGCCTGCTGCAGTGATTTCAGCAATCCTTTTACAAATCACATTGGATCTTGTAGACAGTACACTCTAAAAAAATGCTGGGTTAAAATTGGGTTGTTTAAACTCAGCGATTGGGTTGTTTTAAGCAAACATTTAAACAACCCATTCACTGGGTTAAAACAACCCAATTGCTGGGTTAGTCCATTTTCAACCCAACTTGGGTTATTTTTAACCCAGCATTTTTTAGAGTGTAGGGCTTCAGATTCTAGAGAGCATTTGATTGGACAGAAAATCTGATGAGAAGCTGAAGTGCAGAGATATATTATATTGAGGTATATATTTATTTTTATATAGAGATATCCATATTGGCGGAAGTGAGAGACTGGATGTTTTGAATGCTTATATTTTCTAAATGTGAATTTTGGCATCGTTTTAAAGCGCACTAGCTTATAGATATAGCCAAAAACTTCCATTTTGATTTCATGGGGACTTTAAATTTGCAAAAACTGTTACGTGTTACTTCCTTTCACCTTCCCAGACCGGCTCCTGCAACAAAGAAACATCCAGCCTGTTAAACTCCAAAGATCAAAGGCAGCGGCCAGATGCGGCTGGACTTTATTTGAGCATTCAAGAGCAAAGGCAGTGAAACAGAAAAGGACATGGACTTGGCTCGCTTCAATACCGAGATTAAAAGTTGTTTTCCCTCTTGAAAATTTCACCCCTGCTTAAGCATGTCAGATCTCAGAGGCTGTTAGCAAAGTCTGTGCTTTTATGCTGAGGGTGTTCTGCGGTTTCATTAGCAGAGAGGACGACAGGAAGAAGCTTGAGAGAGTCTCTGGATCACATGGGGGCAAAACTTCAGCCCTGAGCTGCTTTGGCAAATGAGGGACTAAAAAAAAAAAAAAGTTCTGTTGTCCTCTTACCACTTTTCTGTGGCTGGTAGATATTCAAAAAACCCTTCATCTTTAAATCAGTCCGTGATTGGATGTAAATTATGTTACTTGATTATATTCCTTCTTATAACTTTCTTCAAATTATGAAGACTGTTGATCGTTATATTGGGATCTCCAACTTCAATAAATGTAAAAGCATTACAGACGTATCATAAACGTAGACGCGTGCTATATTCCAAAACATTGGAAATCCACAATACACTCTAAAAAAAAAGGTTCTATATGGCACCAATAATGGTTCTTGGCTCGTAATCATAGGGGAACCTTTTTTAGTGCTATATAGCACCAATTTTGGTGCTTCAGTGGTGCTTCAGTGGTTCTTCAGCGGTTCTTCAGAGGTGCTATATAGCACCTTAGTCAAAGAACCGGTGAAGAACCTCTGAAGAACCGCTGAAGAATTACGATGATATGATTCCCCTATGATTACGAGCCAAGAACCATTTTTGGTGCCATATAGAACCTTTTTTTTTAGAGTGTAGCTTTATGTGAAAAACAGACCAAAATTTAAGCTTCCTTTCACAGATAACCATTCCCTCTAGTGAGTCGATCACCGCTGATATCAAATTGATTCAGAATTGATTCAGTCAAGTTGAAGTGAATCATTCAGACCAGTTTTGTGAACGGATTTATTGAAACACAAAAGATTAATTCACAAATCAGATATCACTGCTTTTCTAAACACACCATGGAGAACAAATGGCAAGATTTTCAGTTAATAATAAGTTACTTAAAACCAAAGACTTTATATATAGGAAGATGGTGCACTCTAATTACTTATGAATGGGAGAAAATGCAACGCCCAATATGGTGAATAAGTCCCGCCTTCTAAATGAAAGAGCCAATCGGTGATTAGTAAAGTCATCGTGTCACTGCAGCTGCCCTGGTTGCTATAGAAACAGGCAGTGTTCTGAGATGTGCTTTTAGGATTGCATGAGCTTTGCCAGTCTGAAATTTTTTTTTTTTTTTGGTCATGATTTAAACGTTTAGAAACAAAATTTATGAGACAGTTGTTGTCAGATTTCATTAGTGATTTCAAATATGAAATTGAATCGTAAGTTTGGCAAACACTCAGCTACCGCCTCAGGGGACAGCCCGGCCCCCTGGTCGAGATCCTCCAGTAGGTCCGCCTGGTACGCCTGCAACACCGCCATCGTGTGCAGGGTTGCACCAGCCTGACCTGCTGCCGCGTACGCCGTGCCATTCAACCGCGAGGTAGTTTTCAGCGGTTTGGATGGCAGAGATGGAGCTCTCAGCGTCGACGCCTGCCCAGAGACTAAATAGTTCGCAAACGTCTCGTCTATGGGAGGCATCGACACATACCCGTGCTTACCCATTCCCTCGACATCAGCGAAGCTTGCCCGCTGATGTCGGTGAATACGGGCAGAGAACGGGTTCTTCCATGCCGCCTGGACCTCAGTATGCAGGTCCGGGAGGAATGGAAGGCTCATCTGAGGTGCTGGTCTATGACCGGGGAGAAATCGATCGTCGAGCCGTCCACGAGCGACTTCTCCCCCAGCGCGCCGCCAGGGCAGCCTCAGCCTGTCCGTGGCGCGCTCCATAGCATCCAGCAGCTCGGCATTCGCGGGACAGGGTGGCTGAGAGGGTCCAGGCTGGTCCTGGTCGCTATTACCATCCTCCTCAGCCATCTCCTGCCCGTCCCGAAGAGCACCCGCTGCAGAGCTCGGCGGAGAACTATCGTTCTCCACGTCGACCTGCAGGTCGCTCTCGTCAGCCGCCAGATCGTCCGAGAGAACCACACCTCTCTCCAGACGATCAGCGAGCTCCATCTGGGAGCCCCACGATGTGCACCACCGCTCCGCCTCACGGGGAACTGCTCACAGTTTGCACAGGCAGCTCCCTCGAGAACTGCCTGTGCATGCTCTTCACCCAAGCAATAAACGCACAGAGAGTGTGTCTCCTGGTGTCAGAAACCTCTGACACGGGTCGGCACACTTCCTAAAGCTTTGCTTCTTCTCTGTGCGTTTCATCTTCCTCTTAGTATTTATATCTTACCAGATCCGCAGATACTCGCTTCAAACAAACAGTCCCTGAAGACGAAAAAGATGTATCTGTGTTGGCACAGCGCCCTTATATACTTCCGAGTCGCATGATGACGTCATGGGCTGACGTCGGTCAAAGACTTTGCCGTGATTCGATAGTAGCTTCAGACACCAGTCACGCTGAGGGCGTTCCCCATAGTGTCAGCTAGACGCAGCGAGAGTTCCCTTTCGAAAGGGAACCTATGTTAACAGTGTCCAGAAGCGCCGTCGACTTCTCTGGGCTCTGAGGCATCTGGGATGGACCATCACTCAGTGGAAACGTGTACTGTGGTCAGATGAATCAGTATTTGAGGTTATTTTTTGGGAGGAATGGACGCCGTGTACTCCGGACCAAAGAAGAAAAGGATCATCCAGACTGTTACCAGCAACAAGTCCAAAAGCCAGGGTCTGTCATGGTATGGGGTTGTGTCAGTGCCCTTGGCAAAGGTAACTTGCACTTCTGTGAAGGCGCCATTAATGCTGAAAAGTACATAGAGATTTTGGAGCATAATATGCTGCCTTCAAGAAGACATCTTTTCCAGGGACGTCCATGCATATTTCAACAAGACAATGTAAAACCACATTCTGCACACATTACAAAGTCCTGGCTGCGGAGGAAGAGGGTACGGGTACTTGACTGGCCTGCCTGCAGTCCTGACCTGTCTCCAATAGAGAATGTGTGGCGCATTTTGGAGCGCAAAATGCGACAACGAAGACCCCGTACTGTTGCCCACCTTAAGACTTATTTGCAGGAAGAATGGGACAAAATTACACCTGAAACACTTCATCACTTGGTGTCTTCAGTCCCTAAACGTCTTTTAAGTGTTGTGAAAAGGAATGGCAACATTACAAAGTGGTAAATGCTTTACTGGCCCAACTTTTTTTTAAATGTGTTGCAGGTCTGGATGACAGGAAAGGATGCATATTTACAAATGACATGAAGTTGACCAGACAAAACATGAAATATTTTGTGTTCATATTGTCTGCAATGAAATACAAGTCAAAGTAAATTTAGAAATCACTTCTATTTTTTTTTTGTTGCGTTTTACATACTGTCCCAACTTTTTCTGATTTGGGGTTGTACTAAACACTGCACCTTTAAAACTCCGGAATGAGTGAATCATTTGATGAGCAATCACGTGGGAAAAAAAGGTAAAGTAACAATAGCATGAACATAAACATGAAGTGACGTGTGGCTGCCCATACTTGGAATTTGTGCTCTGCATTTAACCCATCTAAGTGCACACAAACCCAGAGCAGTGGGCAGCCATTTTGCTGCGGCGCCCGGGGAGCAGTTGGGGGTTCAGTGCTTTGCTCAAGGGTCTCACCTCAGTCGTGGTATTGAGGGTGGAGGAGAGCGCTGGTTATTCACTCCCCCCACTGACAATTCCTGCCGGACCTGAGACTCAAACCCGCAACCTTCAGGTTACAACCTACTTATTAATTAAAAAATGTAATTAAAAAAAAACGTTAGATACAAAGATCAACAAGTGGTTGCTAAAAGCAACATGTTTGACTTTTTTCTTAATCACTGACTCTAATAATGCTCTAAAAGAACAGTGTGTGATTTCTATCCCCACTGCTGTGAGATCAGAGAATTCAACTGTACCTTTGTGACTAATATTACAAATCTGAGTCAGTATTTCCAACCTGAGTCATTGTTTGTCATCCAAACCATGCTTATGTTCCCATTCAAATCTGGGTCAGTGTTCTTGTTTGAGTCTTGAGTCACGGTTTGCTCGGTTATTTTCTCTCTATTGACTCTTTAACATGCTTCGACAGAAACGCAAGAGTTGATTTGGCTCGTACGTCCGTCTGGACCTTTCCCAGGTCACACCAAGGACAGGAAGAGGCGATCTGACAGGGATGCACGTCAATGCCTGACAAAAACAAAACTCTTGTGAAGGCCGTAGAGAATCGGAGACAGAATGGATGATGGTAGAGCAATCCCCGACGCTGACCCGCTCTGCGTCCAGACCCGGAACAGATTGAGCGCTGTTAAAGAGGCTGTAGCCTGCTGTCCGCACAAGTGCCAGAATCCAATTCACACATTAGACGGCGAGCACATGGGGCCACCTGCCTGCACACTCATCTGGAGCCGTGGCCTTTAAATGACGGGGCCCTTTAGCGATCTCTCTCTCTCTAGTCAAAGGTGACCTGGGTGAAATGTGATTAGTACATCATCAGGTGTTTTGAAGATCATATGGCATCACCACTACAAAAGTTATGAACCATGTCTGGGCAAATATACCCGGTTTAACTCTTTCCCTGCCAGCGTTTTTTTTTTTTTGTATTTAAAAAAAAAGCTGCCAGCCAGTGCCAGCCTCTTTTTTTAATTCTAGCTTCATGCATTCTCTTTTTATCAACACTTTGTTTGTCAAATGTAGATCAGATTCAGAACGTAGACGGAGTAAAAAATACCAAAAAATGTTTTGAAAACATTTAATATTTTAAGAAATTTTTTAGGTTAAGAAAAAAGTTTTATATGTAAATATATATCAAATCACATAAAAAATATTTTATATTTCAAGATATTAAATGTTTAATTTTTATATCATGTACTTAAAATATAAAAACTATTTAATTTATTAGTTAAATTTACTTTATTGAATATTCTATTAAACATAAAACATACATTTAAAATATGCATATAATAAAAAAAATACATATAAAATATAAAATTATAGTCAAGACATTAATGAAGTGGTATTAAATGTATGATTTTTAGGTTAAGAAAAAAAGTTTTATATTTAAATATATCAAATAAAATAAGAATAAAAAAGAAAAAAACATTTATTAGACATGAAAATGTTTCATTTTTAAAGCATGCAAGTACGTAAAATATAACATTTATTTTATTATTTATATTTACTTGATTAAATATTTTATTAAACATAAAACAGACATTTTAAATAAATAAATACATATCAAATATAATAAAGTGTAAAATTATACTCAGGGGTATTAAATGTATACATTTTAGGTTGAGAAAAAAGTTTTATATTAAAATATATATCAAATAAAATAAATATTTTATATTTTAAGATATTAAATGTAAATTTTTTATATCATGTACTTAAAATATAAAAAATATTTAATTTATTAGTTAAATTTACTTTATTGAATATTCTATTAAATATAAAACATACATTTAAAATATGCACATAATAAAAAAATACATATAAAATATAATAAAATATAAAATTATACTCAAGACATTAATGAAGAGCTATTAAATGTATCATTTTTAGGTTAAGAAAAAAAAGTTTTATATTTAAATATGTATCAAATAAAATAAGAATAAAAAAGAGAAAACATTTATTAGACATTAGACATGAAAATTTTTCATTTTTAAAGCATGCAAGTACGTAAAAAATAAAAACAATTTATTTTATCATTTAAATTTGCTTGATTAAATATTTATTAAACATAAAACATACATTTTAAATAAATAAATACATATAAAATATAATAAAATGTAAAATTATACTCAGGGGTATTAAATGTATCAATTTTAGGTTTATATTTAAATATATATCAAATAAAAAATTTATTTTGTATTTTAAGACATGAATGAAATGTTTATAGCAAGTAAGTAGTAAGTATTCGAAATATAAAAAATCTATCTATTTTATTATTTAAATGTATTAAACTTAAAACATACATTTTAAATAAATAAATATTATATATATATATATATATATATATATATATATATATATATATATATATATATATATATATATATATATATATATATATATATATATATAATAGATAAAATATATAAATTATAAAATATATATATTATAAATATAAATAAAATATTATTTATTTTATTTTTTTGCCAAGGCCGTTTCTCTATGACATGCACATCGTTAAATGACGGCAAGCAATGATTGCTCGTTTTTTGACATGTTTTTTTGTCTATGAATTTAGCAGTCAAAAATCCCATAATCTCACAGCGACTACAGTAACAGACAAAAATATTGTGTAGCCTGCATTAGCAAGCGAGTCAGTGCATGAAAATAAAATCACAAGCTCAGATACAAACAGCTTTTTTGGCACAGATGCAGCCGCCACAGTCAGCTTTCCACGCCGCTATTTCTTTTACGCTGGCTCGGCGTGTCACTAATAGCACACCTTTCCACAACAAGCAGTATGATTACATTTACCCATTTAGATCGTTCTCATCCTTTACGTAATTAGAATAGAATCAGTAAAGTGCAATCACATAAAAGGCTTCACTTCCCAGTCCTCTACATCCAGCTCTCCTAAAACAGACACAAGCCCCTAAAAGTATTAGATTGTAAACATGACGCTTATATCCGGTGCGCATTACTCCACTGAAATATTACACATCAGTTGCATCCTAATGCTGCGCGTGAACCCTGATCTCCGCCGGAGACGCATTAGCATGAGTGTAGAGCGCTTATAATCTGCGCTCAGATGTTCACCCCATGAGCTCACGAGCTCGGCGGTTCCATTGGTCGCACTTGAGCAATCCGGGGTCACCTGAGTCGTTTCACAATGGCTGTTTCCATGTAACAGTCTTAAATAATCTCGCACAGGAGGAGAGGAAACGCGGGAGGAGAGTTGAGCTCGAGGTCACATATTGAGGAAAAATAAACAGTGTTTGACATCCGTGGCCCAAACACTCTTTCTCTGAGATCTGCATAACAAAGGAATGGAGTCTGACTGACATCTCCATCTGTCAGATGAGGCCAGCGCCCTCAGAAGCAGGAGAAATAGACAGAGAGAGAGAGAGAGAGAGAGAGAGAGAGTAGATGCATCCTACACTTCTATAGTCATTTTTGCCCTGAAGGTTTCTTGCACCAAAACATCCTAATATAGTTTTACTTGACCACACTGAAAGTCCTTCAAAAGTGAAGTGTGTAACGTCAGACACTTTTCCTCACATTAGCTCCATCTGGTACTACATTTGAATTTGAATTTACTTTGCTACCGTTAAAAAAGTATGTATTTTATGAATAAAATCCAGACGTACTAGCTCTGTCATTGGATAGTAGTGTTCAATGCGCTGTATGTATGTATAGTGTATGCGCACTTCAGAATCCCGCCTAAAGTAGCAGGTCATCCGGGTACTATTTCTCAAATACTATAGTTGCATCCCAAATGGCATAATATTATGACCACTGACAGGTCAAGTGAATAACACTGATTTTCTCTTCTTCACGGCACCTGTTAGTGGGTGGGATATATTAGGCAGCAAGTGAACATTTTGTCCTCAAAGTTGATGTGTTAGAAGCAGGAAAAATAGGCAAGCGTAAGGATTTGAGCAAGTTTGACAAGGGCCAGAATGTGATGGCTAGAAGACTGGGTCAGAACATCTCCAAAACTGCAGCTCTTGTGGGGTGTTCCCGCTCTGCAGTGGTCAGTCTCTATCAAAAGTGCTCCAAGGAAGGAACAGTGGTGAACCAGCGACAGGCTCAATGATGCACGTGTGGAGCGAAGGCTGGCCCGTGTGGTCCGATCAAACAGACGAGCTACTGGAGCTCAAATTGTTCTAGAAGTTAATGCTGGTTCTGATAGAAAGGTGTCAGAATACACAGAGCATCACAGTTTGTTGTGTATGGGGCGGCATAGCCTCAGACCAGTCAGGGTGCCCATGCTGACCCCTGTCCACAACCAAAAGCGCCAACTGTGGCACGTGAGCATCAGAACTGGACCATGGAGCAATGGAAAACGGTGGCCTGGTCTGATGAATCAGGTGTGTGTCGCTTACCAACACATGGCACCAGGATGCACTATGGGAAGAAGGCAATACAATTTTCCATCACTACCAGTTTGCTATGTTTCAAATGATTATTAAACAGCAAACACAAACTATGCTTTCGGTGCATTCATTGTCCGTATTTACTCACTCGTTTTCATTCACCCCTTCAAGTGGACTGTTTTAGTGGAGTGTAGGAAATAGTGAATGATGGTATAGATTTCGAACACAACATTTGTTTTTACCCTTAATTTAGTGCATTATAGTAGGGAAGTATTAGATTTCATCCCAAACTCCCGCCATTAGTCAACGCTGGTCTAGTCGGGCTGCTCAAAAAAATTACAAAAAGAAATTATAGTTACATTAATTGTGCAAAAATGTACAATAATAAATAACATTGTTGTAATGAAAATATATTATTACATTTATATAATATTATAATATTAATTATTATATTTTTTAATGATAAAAACCATAATATTTAAAAAAAATTAATGTTTGTACATTTAACAAAATATTTTACATTAAAAATTATTATGTTGCATTAATTTAAATATGCAACAATGTGCAATAAATAATGTATTTTTTTGTGCTGTGAATCGATAAAAAAATTATCCATTTCTGTAATTAATCTTGATTCTGTAATTAATCTTGATTTTAGTTTTTAATTTTTTAATATTGTATTAATTTCAGTTACTCTCCAAATTAATGAAGAAACAATTTAAAGACAGCATATTTTAAATATGTGTTGTAATGGCATCTTTTTATGAATGAAGGCCAGTATCACTGATACTGATGTCTCTATGAAACATTAATGACGTTACATTACAGTATAACTAAAAGCTACCAATTTCAACATTTATTGGACTTTAAAAAATAACAACTTTTAATTTAATTGAACTTAAAACAATCTTTACATAAACCCATTATAATAAATGTTATATTTACCCATGGCCTTCCTTGTTAGACATAGTCTACACAGAAATTGAATAAAGTTTCAACACCTTTCTTAACTGCATTAATAATAAATTAAATATAGATGAATCATCATTAAAGCTACAATTTTCTCTGTTCCTGTTGTTCTTTGATGAACATTAATGACAGGCATCATCAGTGCTGCTGTCACTTTAAGAACAGCTGCCGAACATGACGCGGATCTCACTTTCTCGTTATTTAACGTTATTTAACTCATTTAAGACTCCTATTAGAATACTCGACAAAACTTAAATTTTGGCCAAATTCTCTGTGTTGCTGTTATTGTTTGTTCAAGAGCGAAAGAGAACTCGATGTGTGCACGAGACTGGTGTGTGTGTGTGTGTGTGTGTGTGTGTGTGTGTTTGTCAGGGTTATGAGGGGTGTCCCTCGATTAGCTTCCTAGGTGGTGAATATATCGTGTACATGAATGTGGCCGACTCCCTGATCATTGCCCTGACTACTGAACTTGGGAGAGGATTGAGACGCACACACACAGACAGACACACACACAGAGACAGGACATTGACATACAGTGCGTTCTCTTGTGTCTTGTCGCGCTTAGATTGTTTAAAAGCACATGAATAAGAGCATGATCATATAATGTAACGCTGGGCAAAAAATTTATTTAAAAATGGTCACTGCGTTAAAATATTTTCAATGCGTTAAACTGAAAAAATTAATCGCCCGCGTTAACACGTTAATTTGCCCAGCACAATTTTTTTTCATATAGTTAGATTTATATATCATAAAATAATATTTATATTATAATATAATAAAAATATAATACTACTTTTATATTTACATTATTCATACTATAATAAAATATCATTGAATCATTGACTCAACCAATTCGCTCAGCATTTGTTATACAATTTCTGAGTCGGGATGTAAGAGTCATAAGGCAGAAATGACACCAGTTTTCCTGCAGAATGCGACTCTATTCCCTCTGTGGAGAGTGTTTGTGCCTTACGGCTGTTATAGTTGTTTCTGCGCATTAAACTGGTAAAGGAGAGGCTATTTTAGCTTCAAGCAGTAAACACTTTCCTGTCTGCTGTCCTAAAAAAATCAATACGAGTCCAAATATTATTGCTTCCACTTCTTCTGATGTGTTCAACACCATAAATGTGTTTAACTTCAAAGTCCTTCTGTACAGTACCTTCGTATTTTCTCTCGCCATCACACCCAATGAAAGCAGAGACCTTTTCTCCTCTCCCCTGGTCAACATGAGCCACTTTCAGTGTGTGTGCAGGTATCGGTGTGTTTATTGTAGCGGTGAGCTGGTGAAATCAGCCTCTGATAAGCTCTGATAAGTTCTGGGAGGTCACAGCAGTGATACGTGCACACGCTCTATCTATCAATTCAACATAAATCACTCTGGAAAATTCCATCTGTGCGCGTGACCTTCAGGGCAACCAGTCTTACAAACAAGTGAAAAGCTTTTACATTTTAAGTGAACAGGTTACTATTTTACGACAAATCACCGTTCTAAGGGTAAAGGTAAAAATAGAAAAAAAATAGATTTTAGGATATCCATAAGAAATGTGTTCAAGAACGAATGCATATACAGTGATATTTTTTCCCCAGCCATAAACAGGCTCACCACCTTGAGCTTGCTTTATCTGTGATTTCACATCTTTAAAAGATACTCTGCGAAGGATTTCTTGTTGAAATTTTTGTTAGAAATAAACAAAATTCCATTGTCGAACCAGAATATAAAAAACAAATACATTATATACTGTATATATAGATCCACGAAAGGGTGTACATGGTTTGCAACGATGCTTAGGTAGGTAACATCCACATGGATGGCAGGACCCAAGGTATCCCAGCAGAACATTGCCCAAAGCATCACTGCCTCCGCCGGCTTGCCTTCTTCCCATAGTGCATCCTGGTGCCATGTGTTCCCCAGGTAAGCGACGCACACACACCCGGCCATCCACGTGATGTAAAAGAAAATGTGATTCCTCAGACCAGGCCACCTTCTTCCATTGCTCCATGGTCCAGTTCTGATGCTCACGTGCCACTGATGGCTCTTTCGGCGGTGGACAGGGGTCAGCATGGGCACCCTGACTGGTCTGCGGCTATGCCGCCCCATACACAACAAACTGTGATGCTCTGTGTATTCTGACACCTTTCTATCAGAACCAGCATTAACTTCTAGAACAATTTGAGCTCCAGTAGCTCGTCTGTTTGATGGGACCACACGGGCCAGCCTTCGCTCCCCACGTGCATCAATAAGCCTTGGCCGCCCATGACCCTGTCTCCGGTTCACCACTGTTCCTTCCTTGGAGCACTTTTGATAGAGCCTGACCACTGCAGACCGGGAACACCCCACAACAGCTGCAGTTTTGGAGATGCTCTGACCCAGTCGTCAAGCCATCACAATTTGGCCCTTGTCAAACTCACTCAAAACTAAATTACTAAAGCTGCGTTTCCACCGCAGGAACTTTCCCCAGGAACTAGGAACTTTGGGGTGGTTCTCAGTGTGTTTCGACCGCAGGAACCAGGGTCTAAATGAAGTTCCAGGTAAATATTTCCCCCTCCGAACGGCCCTGCTCCCGAGGTAGTACTTTTTCAATGTTCCGGAACTTTCGGGGGTGGGACTTTGGCGCTGAACATGCTGATCGGTTGAGCTCACGCAGCATTTTATTTCAACCAGCATTTTTAAAAGTCTTTTGCGAGGTTCGTTCTGCATTCAGTAAATATCAGTCTTGCTCTTTCTGTCCGATGGCGCACGTTCGTCTCAGCAATCTCACGGTCAATGTCGGTAATAGCTGATAATAACACACGTTGTCTTATTTTAAATCTAGCTTTACGAGTTTTCCGAATATGCTTTAGTATCAGTGCTCGTCTCTTTTCCGCAGTTTTGTTAATGACCTCTTTAGTAAACCAATACATAACTAGCAAAAGCAGCGCTGCTTGCATCTCCTCTACTTGTTATGGTTGCAGACAGTGTCGCGCAAAATGATTCCTGTCCGTCCCTGACTGGGAGGAGCAGTCGCGCACAGTCCTACATCCCCGGACTAATTTGCCTAATCTTCACGGTATTTTAGACCGCAGTGGAAACGCAGACAGTAGCAGGTCTGGGGGAAAAAAAGTTCCTAGTACAAATTGTTCCAGGTAATTTCGGTGGAAACGGGGCTTATATGTAACTCTTTACAACAATGTACTAAAAACACAGTTTGTGTACAGACGACAATGACTAAAAACGCTGTATTCTGCTGCCAGGCCAGTAGATGGCGATGTCACTCTATAAAACAAAACTAAACGCCTATAGACTGAACAAGTAAAACGCATTCACAAATTCCCATTTTTGTAGTTTACACAGAGACGATAATGGTATTGTTTTCAAAAACTTGCACTTTGAATGCAAACGTTTTCAGGCCCCCAAAACGTGGTCGTTGTGTACATGAACATGCATACAAAGTTTTCTGTTTTTAGTTGAAAAGAGTGTCATGCCCAATGCAAATTATGACTGCTTTCGGTGCACAAAAGTATAAAATGCTACAGAATCTAAAATGAAACCTTTTTAAAATGACACTACATATGCTTTTTGATTGAATTCGATGGTAATATAAAGAATCAATGACTCCTCCGCATTTCCCTCATGATCTTCATGTATCGCTGCATCTGACTGTGAAAGGTTTTATGTAAATGTGTGAAGTGGGTGCGGATGCCAGAACTGATTACAGACAGACGCGTCTCATAGCGGGTTTAAAGTGCAAGAGCGCACCTTGATATCCACCGCAACCCCTGGCTTCATCAGTTCCAATGTTCCTCACAAGCTTATTGGTTCTTTCGGCTGAAGAGTTTGTTATTTCTCTGCAGTTGGTGTCATATTAGGTTGATTAAAAGCGAAAAACCATGAGCCGCTTCCTCTTATCGTTACTGTTTTCCCTTAATAAAAGCAGAAAACTCTGGCTGTGCTCTCCAGCACTGAGAAGGCTCCCAGCATGCCGTGCGCTGTGATGTCAACGGTTCAGTTTGTAGTTCAAAAACCCCTTGGAGAATTTGAGATGTGGGTTTTTAGAAAAGTGTGTCAAGTAAAAGGAAAACAAAACCTGGCAGTCTCTTCGAGTAATGTTAACCGCAGACCTTATTTTACTCATAAATTGAAAACCGTTACTCCAAAGACACATTAGAAATTCCCACGGGAATCCATGGCTCAAAACAACAATTTCTTCCAGGTTTTAGGATGACTACGAACTGAACAGCTCTGTTATTCTGGTTTGGGCCCAGTTGGAGCTCATGGTATCGACTTTCCAGGAGTATCTGATGAGAATCTGGTTCTTCAAAGGCTTTAACGATCTGTGGACAGTAATGCATGTAAATAGGACAGTCAGTGTCTCTCTTGTTCTGATATTCTCTGAGATCTGGCCCTGGATCTGCTGTTCGTTTCTCAGACACACTGATTATGTGTTGCATACATAAAACTGTGCTCTGAGAGAGGTAGGGATCTTTTTGAGATCTTCTGCATAGCAGGAATCGTTTGTTTTGGGAAATTGATCGCGTTTGAGAGCACAGATAGGCATGGAGATTATATAAGATTAGATTGAAATATCTGCTTTTCAGAAATTCTTGTCTAAAGATCCACACACTGCTTGAGATCTCTCTGAGAAAAAGTGTACCTTGTGTGTGTGTGTGTCGTTCAGGTAAACCCTACATTACGGGGACAAAATTATGGTAAAGATGATTCAAAAACTTTGACCTTGTGGGGACAGTTTTCGGTCCCCAAACAGTTTATAAATCATAAATCACACTAAGTGATCATTTTGAAAATGTAAAAATGCAGAAAGTTTTGTGTGATGGGTAGGATTAGGAGTAGAGTTAGGGTGTTTACACGACAATGATGTACTAAAAACAGATGACAACGTTGGCAAAACGATCCCCGTTCACATGGATCTTTGAAAATGACTAAAAAGGCTGTATTATGCATGCCAGGCCAGTAGTTGGCGATGCCACTTTGTCAGGAACATCCCTGCAAAAATGTAATACGGATGCGTGAACATTTAATACGCATGCAAATTTTCACAAATTCACGTTTTTGTTGTTTACATGGAGACGGTAAAGGCATCATCTTCAAAACCTTGCACTTTGAAACCCGTTTTTAAAGGAACACGTCAACTTTTAGGGACTTTGGCTTATTAACTGTATTCCCCAGAGTTAGATAAGTCCATACAAACCATTCTCATCTCCGTGTGTGCCATAACTATGTCTGACGCACCCACCGCTAGCCTAGCTTAGCACAAAGACTGGAGGTAAATGGCTCCAGCTAGCCTACTGCGTGTACGCAATAAGTGACAAAATAACGCCAATATTTTCCTATTTACATGTTGTGATGTGTATAGTCACAGCGTGTACAAATAACAAGGTCACATGAGACACAGCCATCTTATAAACGTATACATACTGGGGACTATTTTCTCAGAAGGAGTGTGGAGTGATGGAGTGATTTGCTCGCAGCACCTGAGAAGCCCGGCGGTGAGGAGGAGAGTTCGCTCAGAGTTGCAGTAATAGAGTCAGCAATTACTTGATAGTTTACAATCACAGGTGTTCGCTGTATTGTAAAGAACTTAGACAATAAACAGGGGAGACCAGGTAATACAATGATATTTCATAGAATTTCAATCCAAAACGTTGACCTGATGAATCAATGGCTACTTGCTCTGGATATAGATCCAAACACACCTGTAGCCATCATCAAACACTATTGCGTTTGCGCTGAACATTTCACAGAGGACGACTATTTTGAAAAAATGGAATTTGCCACACGGACCATGAAATGTGTGCTGAAGGATACGGCCATCCCATCGATAGTACAGACGGGACAAAGCGGATCACCCGCGGCTGCGGTAAGTGTTCCGTTATGTTTTTAGATGACTAGCCTACTGTAACAGTGCCATTAGCTAGATCTAATGTAACGTTTGTGACACTGTTACATGAATAGGGTGGTCACTACTGTATTGCAGTTTTTCCCGTGCTCCATGTATCCCCTGTAGTGTTAGTATTGTGTTGTCACGAACGCCTCTGTCACAGTAACAAATGTCACCCGTCACGGAAACCGTTTTTGTTTTTTTTCAAAATTGGTGATTTTTGCTTTTTTGCAGAATCTGTTAGTTGAGATCACGAGCGGTGCAAGAGGTAATTCTCTGGACTGTAGCATTTACCTTGCTAATGAATTGGAGGGAGGATGGGCAGTTTTAATTTTACATTTTTTATTGCGCAAAAACAGCTACCTAGTCGCGCTGATTTTGTTGACGCAAGTAACAACGCTGCTTCTCAGGTGCTGCGATCAAATCACTCTGCAGAAGTAGAGCAGTGCTGCGCCTTCTGAGAAAATAGTCCCCAGTGTGTATACGTTTATAATATGGCTGTGTCTCATGTAACCTTGTTATTTGTACACGCTATGACTATACACATCCCAACATGTAAATAGGAAAATGTTGGCATTATTTTGTCACTTATTTGGGGGGGGGGGGGGGGGGGGGCGTCAGACAGAGTTATGGCACGCACGGAGATGAGTATGGTATGTGTGGACTTATCTAACTCTGGGGAATAGAGTTAATAAGCCAAAGTCACAAAAAGTTGGCGTTCTGAAATAAATTTTTTTGTTTTTCCTGTTGTACCAAACTTGTATCGAACTATAATTTTAAGTGTAGAATTACAATATTTTTTGACTGAGCAATTCAGAGAAAAATGCCAATCAAACCAATTATCTAATTTGAAAAAAACAAAAAACACCACAGCCATTTTGTGAGATAGAAGGTGAAGCACATGTGGTGAGTCCGATGAAAGGAACTAACCCCTGTTTTATTACAATCTGTTTACAAATAATAATACATCTGTCGCTCTACCATACAAATAGAAAATTATTTGAATTTTTTTAATGAATGACCAGAAAAGAAACAGCTAAAAGTGTTGGTGCCGTGGAAGAGAGCCGTGCTTGGCGGCCCCAGGAGGTAGTTAGTGCTGACAGGCAGGATGGATGGTGTGGCCAATTACACCCATCAGCTCTCCATGCAACATTTATGAAATACTTAATCAGACGTCAGGGGGCTCGTTTCTCTACTGCCCGGAGAACAGCTGGACGTCCTTACTGCTGTTTAAGAGTGCCAGGAAGAAAGACCACCCAATTCAAATAAACGATTGAAACGCAACCGCATGACCCTGATTCCATCTGATGATCCTGATACAACTACACCATTCTGATAGAAACTGATATAAAGTTGTGCTCAGCTCAACAACAGTGCAACAGTGCCCGTCCACTTTTTCTTTGTTTAAGGTAGAGTAGGCAATTTGCTTTATAAACACTTTTAGTTATACTGTTTAAAACTTTCTTCACATCCTGATAGCAAACAATAACAGAAGTGGTCTGAATGTTAAAACATGTACATGACCACTGACAGGTGAAGTGAATAACATTATCTCTTCATCACAGCACCTGTTAGTGGGTGGGATATATTAGGCAGCAAGCGAACATTTTGTCCTCAAAGTTGATGTGTTAGAAGCAGGAAAAATGGGCAAGCGTAAGGATTTGAGCGAGTTTGACAAGGGCCAGATTGTGATGGCTAGACGACTGGGTCAGAGCATCTCCAAAACTGCAGCTCTTGTGGGGTGTTCCCGCTCTGCAGTGGTCAGTATCTATCAAAAGTGCTCCAAGGAAGGAACACAAGGAACTGGCGATAGGGTCATGGGCGGCCAAGGCTCATTTATGCAAGCGGAGGCTGGACCGTGTGGTCCGATCAAACAGACGAGCTACTAAAGCTCAAATTGCTCAAGAAGTTAATTCTGGTTCAGTTAGAAAGGTTTGTTGTGTATGGGGCGGCATAGTCGCAGACCAGTCAGGGTGCCCATGCTGACCCCTGTCCACCGCCGAAAGCACCAACAGTGGGGACGTGAGCATCAGAACTGGACCACGGAGCAATGGAAGAATGTGGCCTGGTCTGATGAATCACATTCTCGTTTACATCACGTGGATGTCCGGGTGCGTGTGCGTTGCTTACCTGGGGAACACATGGCACCAGGATGCACTATGGGAAGAAGGCAAGCCGGCAGAGGCAGTGATGCTTTGGGCAATGTTCTGCTGGGAAACCTTGGGTCCTGCCATCCATGTGGATGTTACTTTGACACGTACCACCTACCTAAGCATTGCTGCAGACCATGTACACCCTTTCATTGAAACGGTATTCCCTGGTGGCTGTGGCTCTTTCAGCAGGATAATGCGCCCTGACACAAAGCAAAAAATGGTTCAGGAATGGTTTGAAGAGCACAACAATGAGTTTGAGGTGTTGACTTGGCCTCCAAATTCCCCAGATCTTAATCCAATCGAGCATCTGGGGGGATGTGCTGAACAAACAAGTACGATCCATGGAGGCCCCACCTCACAACTTACAGGACTTAAAGAATCTGCTGATAAAATCTTGGTGCCAGATACCACAGTACACCTTTAGGGGTTTAGTGGAGTGTCTTGATGGGTCAGGGCTGTTTTGGCAGCAAAATGGGGACCAACACAATATTAGGAAGGTAGTCATAATGTTATGCCTGATCGGTGTATAGAGAGTGAGTCGATTATGTCATTCGCGGTGCTTCATGGGAGTGGGCGGCTCTAAAGAGCTATTTTGGCGCAATTTGCTCGTTTCAACTTTGATTGGTGGAATGTTCTGTACAGCATCATGGGTAATGTCGTTTTTCAGCACAAATTCTGCAGTTAAACATGAATATTTTAAAACCTAAGCTGAAATAATGCAGGCTGACGGCTTCAAGAGAAGCAAATACCATCGATTAACAACCTCGTAACTCACAGCACTGCTTAAAGGTTCATAAGTTATCATTAAGAAACGTTTTTACTTCCGGAACCGGACTGTTGCACTCTACAGTGCTAATCCAAGATCAGTCTGAAGAGGCGAGCAGGTAAAAGCGACCACGCAATCTAATTCAATAAAAGTTGCATCTGTTTCACACAGCAAGCGCAATAAATCATGTCCGGTTATTATTTACAGTGTTTTCTCAGACACTAATGAGGTGTGTGCAGGCGCGGATTCAGCAGCGATTACAAAACCGCATCAGACCATGTAACAATAAACGAGACTGCGTCAGCCAGATCAGATTTGTACAGCTGAGCACAAATTCAAAAGGATTTCACTCGTTCGGTTTCTTTCATTCTCCTCATTGTGTTCAATAAGAACCAGATCGAAGCCATCAATCAGGGAAATTAAATACTACACGAAAATAAACACGGCTGATATCACACAGCTGATTATGTCATGGGTTGATTTCGCTCACCGTTCACACTGTGACAAACTCGAGCGCCGGAGGGTTCGGCCTCTGATTGTACAGTCAATCATTTCCATGACATTTTCCCCATTGCATGGAAGCCAATTAGCGATGAGAGCTCATTATCTCTGCAGAATGAGCCGAATGTCACTCTTTAATATCTCTAAATAAGCTCCAGGTTGGTAGATGGTCTGGCTGGTTGTTGATCATCACGTCGGTTGCTATGTTAGCTGTTCTATTCTTTTATGTTTCCGGATAATGAACATAACCCGTCCTGAAGATGATTAAAGTTCATCCGACTGCGCTAAAGTCAGATGATCCTAATATAATCAGATAATAATAATAATGCAGTCAGATTATCCCAACACAGTCAGAAGATAATACAGACCATAATATAATCAGTGGTCATGATAAATGATAATAATTATAATCAATTATTAATAAAGATCTCATATATAAACAGTGGCGGCTTGTCAATAGAGGGCGCTGGGGCGCCGCCCCCCTCAAAATTCCAGAAATATACTTGTACACAAAAATGATATAAAAAAACTAATACGACGTGCCGGCTGTTAGTAAGAGCCTCAGCATTTAATAAAAACTGGTTTTATCGGTTAAATATTTTGTATGTTTTTCAATATGTTTCATGCGGTTTCATGAGCGAGGGACGCCGACTTTGAGACTTGCCTCAAGACTTGACTTGGACTTGAAGACTGAGACTTGTGGAAAAAATGCAAGTCTTTTGGCACGGCCTTCTCGATTACATTCTCTATTTACTACCGCACATGACAGCATGAAACGCCACCTTTTACTATTCATTCATTCACAAATATGTGCTGCAGCAGCAAATATCACAAAACAATTGTAAACACACCAAACCAGCGAGCGCGTGACGCATCTGAAGGCACGCATATTCATCACCCATTAGAAAACTGCTGTTAAATGAATCAGCAACAAATAGTAACAATATAGTCAAGCCTTACCTTACAAAATGTTGTCATTTAATTTGAAAAGCAATCAATTTATCTGAAGGGAAGCTGTGGTCTTCACAGCAGCAGAGGCTTGCGGTCCATTTTAAAGAAGTACACATTTCCATGTCCTTTTCATGTTTTCCCCCAAAGTATGCTATTTGCTAACACATGCATATAATCCAGATTTGCAAAGTTAATTTGCATCTGGATTGCACGAACACTTTCATTCGCAATTTATGACCCTGTCCGACTCATTTCCACAAACGAGACACGCAGATCGAAATGTTCTTCTTTGTGTCGTTTACTGTAACACTTGTCTATACACAGGTTTTGTTACCGCCGGTGCTGAAAGACCACATTATCCAGCATTGCTTGAGATTTATAGTAAACTACGGCAACTCAAATAGCTCAAAATACACAGCACTTTTTTCCCCCTTGAGGTGGTTCTAAATGGTATAATTTTGTACAAAGTTGGAAAGTAAAAGTAATGATTTAAGTAGTATTTTGTGTGCTTTATTATGCAATTTTAAAGTAAAAGTAATCTGTTTTGACAGTTCAAGACACTGTTAATTATAACAACTAGCTAAAAAAAACAATTTGCTAAAAATAGAACAAAGACTTGACTTGGACCCTGAAGACTTGAGACTTGACTTGGACCCTGAAGACTTGAGACTTGACTTGTACCTCAGAGACTTGAAACTTGACTTGGACTTGGATCTCAAAGACTTGAGACTTGACTTGGACCCTGAAGACTTGAGACTTGACTTGGACCCTGAAGACTTGAGACTTGACTTGACTTGTCTTTACTTGACTTGTACCTCAGAGACTTGAAAATTGACTTGGACTTGGATCTCAAAGACTTGAGACTTGACTTGGACCCTGAATACTTGAGACTTGACTTGGACCCTGAAGACTTGAGACTTGACTTGACTTGACTTGTACCTCAGAGACTTGAAACTTGACTTGGACTTGGATCTCAAAGACTTGAGACTTGACTTGGACCCTGAATACTTGAGACTTGACTTAGACCCTGAAGACTTGAGACTTGACTTGACTTGACTTAGACCCTGAAGACTTGAGACTTGACTTGACTTGACTTGACTTGACTGGACTTGTACCTCAGAGACTTGAAACTTGACTTGGACTTGGATCTCAAAGACTTGAGACTTGACTTGGACCCTGAAGACTTGAGACTTGACTTGGACCCTGAAGACTTGAGAATTGACTTGACTGGACTTGATTTGGATAGCAAAGACTTGAGACTTGACTTGGACCCAGCAGACTTGAGACTTGACTTGACTGGACTTGACTTGGACCTCAGAGACGTGAAACTTGACTTGGACTTGGATCTCAAAGACTTGAGACTTGACTTGGACCCTGAAGACTTGAGATTTGACTTGACTTGGACCTCAGAGACTTGAAACTTGACTTGGACTTGGATCTCAAAGACTTGAGACTTGACTTGGACCCTGAAGACTTGAGACTTGGACCCTGAAGACTTGAGACTTGGACCCTGAAGACTTGGGACTTGACTTGACTTGTACCTCAGAGACCTGAGACTTGACTTGGACCCTGAAGACTTGAGACTTGACTTGGACCCTGAAGACTTCAGACTTGAGACTTGACTGGACTTGACTTGATTTGGATCTCAAAGACTTGAGACTTGACTTGGACCCTGAAGACTTGATTTGACTTGACTTGACTGGACTTGACTTGGACCTCAGAGACTCGAAACTTGACTTGGACCCTGAAGACTTGAGACTTGACTTGGACCCTGAACACTTGAGACTTAACTTGGACCCTGAAGACTTGAGACTTGACTTGACTTGACTTGGACCTCAGAGACTTAACTTGACTTGGACTTGGACCTCAAAGACTTGAGACTTCACTTGACTTGGACCGCAGGGACTTGTGAACATGTCTGTAGCCTGATGTCGTCATATACTCAATTCTAGTCAGAATATTAGTTTGATACTGCTCCATTGGGCTGTGATTATGGGGCATTTTAACCGAAACCAGGAAAGAAAATGCCTCTGCACTCAATTGGATAGACCTACAACCAATCAGAGCAACAGAGCGACACATAGTTGTCAACAGAACTCAACTGCACGCACACTGGAAGAAGTAGAAGAAGAAGATGAGTGTAAACGATCTTTGCCTGTGTTGTAAAAATAATTTAAGGATACACAGAGTACTTACCAACACGATCATCATTTTTGAGAGAAATTGTAAAGGTGAATGCATATATGAACAAGTTCTCCGATTAGTAAACAAATTCAACCTAAGCGCTCTTTGGTGACGTGCATGATTACGTTACTATTGATCATCTGTCCATCATCGTATAAATCCCGCCCTGACAATTTGATTGGTCCGAACAGCTCTGGTTCGAGCATAGTCCAGACCGTACTTCCCGACCTCAAATGTTGTGGGCGGGGCTAAGTTCGGCTGGCATCCAGGCTAGTTCACTGCAGTTTTAAGAAGAAAATACTCAACAATGGTGTTGACATGAATTTGCACATTGTTGGTCTTAAAACATTAAAAACACTGCACATAGACATATAAACAACATTAAACACTTGATTTTCACTACAGGGGGACTTAAATGTCTTTTAAAATGACAGTATGTTATTAAAATATAATTATTATTATTAAAGTCATGATAATCTGAATTCAGTCGGACAATGCCCCCAAAAAACTTTTCTACTAAATAAAACAAAGGTTTTATTTAGAAGCAGATTCAGTCAAGACAGAGCATGACATTTAACATATGTTAATTTATTCTCCATTACCCAAATTCAGATATGAAATATGCATAATATGCATAAAATGCAATCGGTGACAACTTCTTCCCATTAAAACCAACTAACAAAGGTTTAATTTTAATAATGAATTCACAGTCTAATGCATGTCAGGGACATGAGCACCAGAAAGAATGAGACTAACAGAATAATGTAACAGTCTTACCATGTTAATTAGTGTTATTTTTACTGAATATTATGAGTTTTAAAACACACACTTGAGAAAGTTTCTCAAATATGATGCCGTGTTTCATAAGACGTGTTAAAGAGATAGTTCGCCCCCCAAAAAAACTTTATTCCAAACCTGTATGATTTTCTTTCCTTTTTGGAGTTTATAAATCTTAAAGGTGTCATTAACTGAGAAATCAAAGTTTCCTTGAGCTTTTGACATATGAGGTCATCATACTATAAGAATATCCTGTAAGTTTCAGAGCTGTAGATCGGTGAAACACCGCCTCTGCAGAAGAAAATCAACGCCTACTTCATCATTGCAACTTTGGCCCGCCCACTGGTGTGTTAGTAAGATGATGAGGAGAGAAGAGCGATACAGGATCATTGGACTAAAAATAACATTACCTTCCAAAGGATCCTAATGCTAGGAATGTGCTTATTTATTTTCAACAATGTGAATGTCTCAGTTGAGCATTATTTATTTGTATTCGGTATTTCACTGTGAATTCGTTCTTTGGTAAATCAGTCGCAATTTCAGCGCAGGCTTTGCAAACAGAATTTTACGATATGGACTCAACAGTAATGCCACAACATGTAAGCAACCGTGTGTTAGTACTAATGCCTGATCTGTGACCAGTGATTTCTGAATGTAATGATTCATGTACAGTCAGATGTTCTTTGTATGTGTCAGTAAATCAAACCAGTGACTAAACGGCCAACTTGACATTGTTTCTCTAAGTAGGATTAAAATAATGATTAAATTATATATAGAAATCTATCAAAGAAAGCTCCCTACAATCGCTGGAGCTGTCAATCAAACAGCGCAAGTTTATCAGTGACTGAGTTCTGGACTCTTATACTAGCTATTTCATTTGCAAAAGATGTCAGCCAATCACTGCCATGGGCGTTTACACTGAAGTCTCACAGCAGCCAATCACAGCAGTGGGCGTTTACACTGAAGCCTCACAGCAGCCAATTACAGCAGTGGGCGTTTACACTGAAGTCTCACAGCAGACACGCCCCTTCAAACAGAGCGTTTAAATCAGAGGCTAAAATCAGGGTAGGAAAAATGCATTTTTATTTTATAACATTATATGTGCACCCCAGGAAACATTATAAAACAATAAAACAATGCAGTTCATGACCCCTTTAAAGAGGACCCATCATGCCCTTTGATTTTGCTTTTTGATTACTAGAATAAGTTTTCAGGCGTGAATGTTTAGTTTTTTTTCCATATTTGATATTGTTGCAGCACCTCTCATCCCAGTCGGTCAGTAACGCTCTGTTTAGTTCCTGTCTTTATGAAGCTCCTCCTTCCGAGAAGTAGAATGCGCTCTGATTGGTCGACTAGATCAGTGTGTTGTGATTGGTCAACCGCTTCAAGTGTGTTTGGGAAATGTCAAACCCGTTACAATAACCGCGAGTTTCAACAATCTACTATCTAACTTAACCAGGCCTCGCCCCCTTGTTTTGCATGCCTTGGTCGGTAATTATTAAAATGAGGAATAATGTGCAATGTGTAATAAACCGCAACATCACACACTAAATGTTGAAGATGTAAAAAAGCAGGGTCCTCTTTAAAGAGCTAACCACACTTTTCCTTTAAAACGACATGAGGATGCGTGAGTGAATTTTAAAAATCGAAATGATCATTTTGGGGGAACTATCACTTTAACACATCTGACAGAGTTTTATTTGACACTGAATGCCTGACATCCAGTAATGGCCATTTTACGGACACGGAGCCTGTCAGATCTTTTCGTTTTTTGCCATGTTTAGATCTTGTTTTCATCTGAAATGTCTTTCCATGAACATATCATAGATGAGTAAATTTCTTCCTCGCTAATCTTGCTGTCAGAGCCGTGCGGGCGACTGCGTTCGGCCTCTGACGGATACCAGAGGGACAGACGGGCTGTGTCTTTGATGGACGTCTCGTGTTATTGGCGTCTGAGCTCTTTGAAGCCGTTTGATTTGGTCTCATGAGGGATGAGCTCGTCTGACTGCAGTTATCTGCACCTCCGGGGGACGGAAACGAGTGCTTTACCTCCTCCCATGATTCCCTGCTAAATGAACACATACACATATAAATGCTTTCAACGGTAAATATATCAAGGCCATGTTACAAACACACAAAAAGGATGACATAAGCTTTGACATGTATGTTTGAGATGAGAATACCTTTATTCCACCTTTCATTCTGTTTTACTCTCCCGACAGACATCTTAACAGCCTTAGTTCATGCCTGTCTGACTATGCTTGAACATCAGTTAGTACATACCAAAAGAAACAGATCAACTGTAACCTTGTCTTTCCGCTAAACATATATATAGAGGAGAGATTTGCTCAGCATTATCATTTATCATTCTAACACAAAAATGAATGTTATTGCCCTGGTTGAAGAGTAACATGCCTATTGTGCCAGTGAAAAATCATTTATAAGCATGATTTGATTATAAGCAAATGAAAGAATCTACAATGCGACAATTAAAAGCGCAACAATCAATCAATTTACTACATTTAATAATACATCAATGAAACTATATTATTCATTTACAAAATAAAAATGCTGATAAAAAGATTTGATCAAATAAAAAGAGATCCTTTAATATTTGCATTAACAGTTTTTTGTTTACATTTTTTGTAAGAAATTAATTACTAATAATGCTGGGCAAACGATTAATCGCGTCCAAAATAAAAGTTTGTGTTTACATAATATATGTGTGTGTACTGTGTATAATTATTGTATATATTATGTATATATAAATACAAACCTTTGTGTATAGATAATTTATCTTATTTATAAATATTCATATTTTATATATAAAAATAACTTATTTTACTTTATTATGTACATGCACACACAAAAGATATTTATTAAAATAAAAACAATTATTTACAGATTTTGTAAATAAACAAACAAACAAATTATTTAATATTTGCATTGCCTGTTTTTGAAATATATATTGTAGTTCAAAAATACATTATTTTATATTACATTTTATACAAAATATTAAATAAATATATATATATATTCAAATATAAAAAAACTATTATTGATATTATTGTAAATAAATAAATACATAATTTGCATTCACTGGTTATTTATAATACATTTTGTAAATAATTTACTTATCTATTTTATGAAACAAAATTTGAAAAATGTATAACAATAAAAATTATGTTTCAAAAACCCAACTGTTTATATTATATATTTTTTAAAATAAACAATTTTATACAAAATATTGAATGAATGCATATAACATTAAAAATCCATAAATAATTATACTTATAAATATATAAAAATACCAATTTTAATATTATTGTCAAGAAATAAACAAATAATTTAATATTTGCATTCACTGGTTATTTATAATAAATTCTGTAAAGCATTTACTTATCTATTTTATAATAATAATAAAAAAGTATAACATTAAACATTATATTTAAAAAAATCTAATTCTTTATATTCTAAATTTTTTTAAATAAACATTTTTTAAAACAAAATTAAATTCATTGGATGCAAAATAAATTGTGTGAATGAATTAATTTTATTAACATTTTATAATGTATTATTCAGATCAGCATCAAGTGATTTATTGATAACTCAGATGTGGATTATGGCATGAATAACACACTTACTGCTCCAATTTTACTTGTTATTGACTAAACAGATTTTGTCACAACTCCACATTTTGGAGAAAAGGGGATCAGGACACGACTGGATTAAAACTCATTTCCTGAGCGGTAACCTATTCAGAGGAAAGACAGGCAGGAGTGTCCAGATTTTGGACCCCGGAGCACATCAGTGACCTCACGACATCACTGCCGCTCCGCTCCACCCTGGACAGGACAACCGCTCCAAATCAAATTATCCACTGCAAAATAATGACTAACAGCGGAAACCAACCCTAGCACTTCTGGAGGAGCCCAAATGTAATTTTGTGTCTCATCTCATTATCTGGTATCGCCGTTAACTTTATGATTTTCAATTTCTCCTTTTCATGCTTCATTTCCCCCAATTCTGCCGTGTGTTTCCCCCGGATAAGAGCCGCATACTCTAATTGACACTAGAGATAAAGTCCTGAAGAACAGCAGCTAAACTGTCAGTTTATTCCCCAAATGTCTCGCTGCTGTATCAGGTTTGAGTTCTCAAAGCATTTCTGCCGTAACATGAGGCGCAATTCATCCAGAGGCGTTTCAGGGATTTTAAGGGCACTGGGGTATTATAAGGAGTATTTGTAACAGTTAAAGCAGTTTGGGCTTATTTGCTTCTGTGCAGTATTTTGTTTCTCTCAAAAACAGAAAGATTTACATATTACCCCCTGAAGTCCACCTGTAATGTTAGTCAAAGTTTCTTGCAAAAAAAAACATAATTTAGATTTGCATGATCATTTTTCATCCTCTCGCTGACCCTTAAACGCTCTGGGAGATGCACTGAGAATAAATTCCTACCTCTGACAGTGTTGTTTATTTGCATGTGCTGTACATGTTTTAGCGCCAGATCCACTGAGAACTATGCAAATCAGGAAACAACACAAATATGCCCCCAAAACATCTTGCGGGTCAGTTCTAAGTGCTAGTTTGTGGACAATGCAGCAGACTATAGCAAACTTTACTGGGTCTTGACGATGTTTTTCAAGAAATTAATGATCTACATTAATGTACTATTATTAATGTATTATACACTGATCAGGCATAACATTATCACTTGTTAGTGGGTGGGATATATTAGGCAGCAAGTGAACATTTTGTCCTCAAAGTTGATGTGTTAGAAGCAGGAAAAATGGGCAAGCGTAAGGACTTGAGCGAGTTTGACAAGGGCCAAATTGTGATTGCTAGATGACTGGGTCAGAGCATCTCCAAAACTGCAGCTCTTGTGGGGTGTTCACGGTCTGCAGTGGTCAGTGTCTATCAAAAGTGCTCCAAGGAAGGAACAGTGGTGAACCAGCAACAGGGTCATGGATGGTCAAGGCTCATTGATGCACGTGGGGAGCGAAGGCTGGCCCGTGTGGTCCAATCAAACAGACGAGCTACTGGAGCTCAAATTGCTCAAGAAGTTAATGCTGGTTCTGATAGAAAGGTGTCAGAATACACAGAGCATCACAGTTTGTTGTGTATGGGGCGGCATAGCCGCAGACCAGTCAGGGTGCCCATGCTGACCCCTGTCCACCACCAAAAGCGCCAACAGTGGCACGTGAGCATCAGAACTGGACCACTGAGCAATGGAAGAAGGTAGCCTGGTCTGATGAATCACATTTTCTTTTACATCACGTGGATGGCCAGTGCGTGTGTGTGACTTACCTGGGGAACACATGGCACCAGGATGCACTATGGGAAGAAGGCAAGCCGGTGGAGGCAGTGATGCTTTGTGCAATGTTCTGCTGGGAAACCTTGGGTCCTGCCATCCATGTGGATGTAACTTTGACACGTACCACCTACCTGAGCATTGTTGCAGACCATGTACACCCTTTCATGGAAACGGTATTCCCTGGTGGCCGTGGCTCTTTCAGCAGGATAATGTGCCCTGCCACAAAGCAAAAATGGTTCAGGAACAGTTTGAGGATCACAACAATGAGTTTGAGGTGTTGACTTGTCCTCCAAATTCCCCAGATCTCAATCCAATCGAGCATCTCTGTGGGATGTGCTGAACAAACAAGTCCGATCCATGGAGGCCCCACCTCACAACATACAGGACATAAAGGATCTGACATTTTAGATCCCCTAAAAAATGCACAAGTTTGGCTTTAAGTGTCACAGATAATACGTGAAGCACACACACACACACATACGGTCCTAACCTCAGCGCCTGAGTCTCTCTGCTGGTAATGGCCAAAAGTGAAGTGACAGTATTCTGAAAGGAGGATTTTTCTATGGAAAGAAAATGAGAGAAATCTTCCAGAGCGAGATGGCCTGTGCCGAGTCTCCTTTCCAGCTGAGGGACTGCCGGCAGGAGGTACAGACACAAGCTGTACAAATGCAGGTAAAATGTCAAACTCTGTCCCACTGCTACAAGAATACCTGCCTCGTGTCAAACGAGCTTTTTCACATGACTCACTGTCAGACTATTGTTTGACAGACTCTTATATACCTTATATACTGTATAGCTTTTTTTCTTTTCTTCTAACTAAACATTCCCTCAACTGATCGTCTTCCATCACCATCTTGAAGAGACTGTAGTGTAATCCTGTCTGGAAGCTCAGATATCATCTCTCAATAAACAGAATGCCACTCTGAGCCCCAGCGTGCCGTTATATTCTGCCGTTCATTCGTGGATCGGAGACCAATAACTGTCAGGAATGATTTGGCTGCCGTGTAAAAGGGACCCTAAAGGACAGTCGGACCCGCTGGTACCAGAAAGAGTCCAGATGATTCTTTAGGACAGAAAACAGCAGCCTGACACATTTCACAAGCCCGACTTCCTCAATTAAACTGTCAGCTATCCACCCATTACTCCAGACAGAAAGATGAAAGAATGGAGAGAAAGACAATATTTCAGTGTGGATTTACAGTATATTCCTGTTTACTAGCTATAAATTATAGGTCTAATGGTATTCAGGTACAGCAGTGGTCTTTTTTTCAGGAGAGTCACACTGATCAACGGGAGAGCCACTTTTACCGCAAAGTATCAAAAGTTACATCCAGTCATAAATAGCATGTCGGCTTATCAATCTGTCATCCCTGAACATACAATATGCAATGCAATAAATACAAAAGGTTGATAGATAGTGGGTATACATAATATATGTTTAATGTAAACTTTCTTTTAGTGCTGTCAATCGATTAAAACAATGAACTAAATTAATCACAATAAAGAAAATGATGTTTTTCTGCTTACCCCCAGGGCATCCAAGATGTAGGTGTCTTTGTTTTTTAACTACAACCGTTTCCGTCTGTCAGTCGTATAATGCATGTCAATGGGGTCAAATTCTATTAGATTAAAAAAACATGCACAGACAACTTCAAATTAAACCCTGTGGTTCGTGACGACACATTGATGTCTTAAGACACAAAACGATCGCAGTATTTATTAGGGGTGTGCATTGGGACTGCCCTCACAATTCGATTCGATTATGATTCACCAGGTAACGATTCGATTCAATTCGATTCTACGATGCATTGCGATTCATCAAAATTCTACTGCACACAACAAGACAAATTTTTAATCAGTCATGAGGCAATACAAGCAGTCAGATATTGAACAACAGATTTTATTGGCTGCTATTTGTGTATTATCACTCTCCTGTATCTTTGACATAAATGCCATTAAATAAAATTTAATTGAATGGTACAGGGTATTGGATATGGCATTTTCAAACCTGAAAAAGAAAACATAAATCACTGCTTTCAGTGCTTTGAATGAGAAATGTTCCTCTTCTCTGCTTTAGAATCATTTGAAATTAAATATAGCAATAATAACAGCCAACTTTTTCCAGCAGTGAACATAAGTGTTTTAATTAATCAGTAATCTCCCTCCGCCTCAGCCATCTTGATTGTTGTTGTTGTTATGACCACGGAAGTAATTGAAACTTCACAACTTTATTGTCCAACTCAAGGCCAGAAAATAAACGATGACATAATCGATTATGGCACTTAGCCGCATCGATGCTGAATCGTGCATGCCCTGCATTGCGATGCATTGCCGAATCGATTATTGTTGACACCACTAGTATTTATGCTATTATTTCACCTATTATCAGACAAATGTCATCAGCTCTCCAGACCGCCATAACTTCCTGCGAATAAGGTCAAAATACCGGCGCGATCATAGAAATATATACGTAGATTCCTCATTTGACCGATCCCCGCAGGCCCTAATGAGGCATCTATGTATATATATATGATCACGCCGGTATTTTGACCTTATTCGCAGGAAGTTATGGCGGTCTGGAGAGCTGATGACATTCGTCTGATATGAGGTGAAATAATAGTATAAATACTGCTCGGTTTCTCGCAGAAACCGATCTCTTCGTGTCTTAAGACATCAATGTGTCGTCACGAGCCGCAGAGTTTCATTTACTCTAAAAGAATTGGACCCCATTCACATGCATTATATGACTGACAGATGGCAACGGTTGGAGTTAAAAATCTTTATTTGTGTTCTACTGAAGAAACAAATACACCTACATCTTGGATGCCTTGGGGGTAAGCAGAAAACATCACATTTTCGTTTTTGGGTGAACTATCCCTTTAACTGCAAATAAAAACACGTTTTTAATATATTTTATGATGTGATAATTTCACAGTCAATCGCCAAATGAATGTAGAAAAAACATAAAGATAGTATATTTAAAATATTTGTTCAATGTCATCTTTTTATGAATGAAAGGCCAGTGTCACTGATACTAATACAGATACTGATGTCTCTATGAAATAGTCCCCCCCCCCCCCAATTTCAAACATGAATTATAGCCATTTAACTTTACAGTGTAATTGAAAGCTTTTTAATATTTATTAGGCTTCAAACTTCAACTTCCTGTCTAACAGGTAGGAAATTGAATAAAGTTATCAAATAGTCTGCACTGCATAAATTATGAATTAAATATAGATTAATCCTTATTAAAGCTACAAAAAGTATTTAGTCAAGAGCAGTGAGTGATTAACATTAATGACAGACAGCATTGGCTGCTGTCGCTTTAAAGGGGCACTTCACTGCTGGAAAGATGAATGTGTATTTAAATTGGGTCATTTATGTAGTACAAATGTGAAATTATTTTAGAAGTTGGTGCCTTCTAGACTGAGAAAAGACAGTTAATGTATTTTTGGCTCATGTGGATGAAAGACAACAACTCCCAGAATGCACTTGCTACGCTGCCCTACAAGGCCACTCCCACCGGTTACATCTCTTGCCCACCGCGGCACCACCCCCACTGTCGTTTAGATTTGTATAGTAATAAAAATAATTTAGTTCAGTTAAAGAACAGACACTATACAATGAAAAACTGAACGTGTCTGATTAATAAAGCGTGAGCCGTACGAGAGTCGCAGCACAAACGCAGCAGGACAGGAGTCAGATCTCATTCATCAGAGAGTGAGGAGCTGACAGACCAGATGATCGCGGAAGATTTGGTTTCAAAGCGTAATGTAAAAGCGCCTATTTAAGGGAATTTGTCATTGTACTGTTTAGCTGTTGTGTTTTTCCTTAACCCTTTGACTGTCACCCCCCTTTTTGAGAATACACATGAAAATGCACTATCCAAACTTAAAGGGCTGTAATTCAAGAATGCTTTGGAATATAGACCAAAGTTTGGTCTCGTTTTAAAGACGACATTCTGCAGATTATTGCTGAAGTGAAAGCAATTCAAAATATGAAAGTATGAAATAGTTATGGAAGTTTAAATTTACTGTAAATGAAAAATACTGTACTAAATATTTTTTATTTCATATAAAATATATATTTTACAAAAAAGAATTTACTCTAAAATTACTATAAAATCAAAGCCATATGTCTAACCAATTTGTGTTCCAAATTTGAAGTTGATATCACAAAAATTGAAGTCCCCATGAGATTTTGTTTAGGGTGCTGTACCAAAAATAGCCACCGGGTGTCATTCAAATTCCATTTATTGTTGTTTTGATGCATTTTCCTGTAAATTTCTGTCCAAATATTACTTCCATCACAAAACAGTCACCAAATATGGACCCTTGAGACTCAGACCTTTCCGAGAATATGCGTTTTGTCAAGATTGGAAAAGATTTTGAATATAAAGTAGTTAAAATAATTGTTGTAATATGAAACATGACAGCGCCCACTAGGGGAGGAGCCCACTAGAATAATTTAGAGTAACGTTTCCATGGCAACACAATGTCCGATTTCAAAACGGTTTTCACAGGATGAATTTTGAGTTTGTAAGCTTTCAAATGATACCTAATTTGTGATAATTACTTAAATATATGATATGAAAAAAGGCGATCAAAAAAAAGAGCACCAGGCGTCCCACCTGTGGGACGGTGACAGAGAATAGTAGACTAATGAACCCACAAATAATTCTAAACCGAAACTAAAATGAGCACGGCCGCCCGGCATTCATTCACGGCCGCATTGTCATTCATTAATTCGCGGTGCGTGTCCAGTCTGCTGCGTTTTCAGTTCATTTCTATGGAAGCTTAACTTTCATAGGAATTCATTGAGAACACTCGTGTTGCTCCGACCGCTCCGTTATGACTGTCTGAGCAGCCGTGCTCATTTTACATCATGTGAGTGAGATCCCACCCCCTATGGGTGAGACTAGCTCCTACTACTGGCTGTAGTCTCTAGCCCCTGGCCAAAAAGCCTCCAATGACGCAAAATGACGATATTTGCGTCATCTGAGGCTTTTTTTCCAGACATAAAATACATAAATCGCTCATCTCAGGGGGATATGGTGGGGGAGGGGGGCACGATCATTCGAATATACTACCGGGTTTCTACTGATACAAAGCTTAATGTTAATCGCTGAAGTAACCCTTTAAGATCTGTTGTTGACGAAAATGACGCGGATCTGACGCGCTGTCTCACGCGTCCCATTTCCTCACAACTCTTTATGTTCATTTAAGATGTTATTTCTTATGAGGATACTCGAGAAAATGACAAAAAGTCAATTCTGATATACTTTTTTTCACCATGTGGATGTTACTTTGACACGTACCACCTACCTAAGCATTGTTGCAGACCATGTACACCCTTTTGTGGAAACGGTGTTCCCTGGTGGCTGTGGCTCTTTCAGCAGATAATGCGCCTGACACAAAGCAAAAATGGTTCAGGAACAGTTTGAGGAGCACAACAATGAGTTTGAGGTGTTGACTTGGCCTCCAAATTCCCCAGATCTCAATCCAATCGAGCTGAACAAACAAGTCCGATCCACCTCAGGACTTAAAGGATCTGCTGCTAGCATCTTGGTGCCAGATACCACAGCACACCTTCAGGGGTCTAGTGGAGTCCATGCCTCGATGGGTCAGGGCTGTTTTGGCAGCAAAAGGGAGATCAACACATATTAGGTCATAATGTTATGCCTGATTGGTGTATATCAGTAAGGGAGGCAGATTCGTTGATGGATTCAGTGAATTCATTCAGCGAAGGATCCGTCAGACACTTCAAACCAGTAACTTGAGTCTTTTTGAACAATTAATTCAAAGAATTGTTTGTGAATCAGACTACAGTGGCTGCGCTGCATGTATGTTTGCGCTTACAGCCTGCGAGAACGGCTCGGTAGAAAAGCATGTTTTCTTGCCATTATTTTCTGTACACAGTCTTTTTATCTCCTCACATTCAATTCAGATGGCAAACTCCCATTCACAGCTCAGGTAAAATATGATTACTTTTGATGTGGCACGAAGCGGGGCAGGAAACACTGATGTAGGAGAAGAAAGACTCTCGCTCTCTCTCTCTCTCTCTCTCTCTCTCTCTCTCTCTCTCTCACACACACACACACACACACACACACACACACACACACACACACACACACACTTACTGGAGTTGTGTCCAGTTAAAAGCACTTAGTTACTGACCCATGGGCCGCAGATGAAAGCCAGGGACACTTGAATGATAAGGTCATAGAGGAGGGAAACCTGCAGCGTCAGTGATTTTAGCCCTGTCATTAAACTCCACAGCTGAGGATCACATTATAGTTTGACATTTTCTCGAACCTGTCAGAGAATATTTCTGTGAGGATTAAACGCCTCTGAAAAAGTCACTGAACATTAAGCAAAGGCGCTAAATGACAACATCCAACACCTCAAAGCAGACGGCAGCTGGTCGTTTGCCATCTCTTTCCTTTGGAATCACAGGATATATGTGCTTCTGTACCTTTAAGATTGCTATATAAAAACGACCTCCGCTGTGATTGGCTAACCTCTGCGTGCTGCCGTAGGTCACATTGTCGTTTATCAGGCCAAGGGAAGTTGCTGAATACTGAATAGGTTTAGATATGTAAATGTGTCGGGTCACATTCTGCTCACTGCAGTCACACACTTCACCTGCACCATTACACACAACACATATGTATTTAAGGTTGTACAGTATATTGTATTTTGCACATTCTGTGTACAGTGTTTACTGTACACAACCGTTCAAAAGTTTAGGGTCAGTAAGGTTAAAAAAAAGGAACAAAAAGAATACTTTAATGAATTTTTTTATAACTCATTCGTTTACATAATATAAAGCCTTAAAGTTCTGCATAATTAAGGGCGTGGCCACTTTGAGTGACAGGTGGATAGCCATTTATCTGCTGTCTGTTAGTCATCGCGTCACTTCAGCTCCGCCCACGTCCCGCCTCTTTGCCCATTTTCTATTATCCGGGAGGGACATGTGATGACGCGCTGCCAAGATGGCAACGGCCAACTCGACCCTACTTTGCGCTTCAAAACGGCTCTTCAGAATCCTATGGGTGACGTATTTTTGGGCCTACCTCTATGGGCCTACCTCACACACACTGAAGCACGCGTGACACTCGCGCTGTTTTCATCCTCTGCCATCTCATTATGAGAACAGTGATGCATGAACTTCATCTCCAGAGTCACTTCATGAGCATTTTACCATTTTATCTGAGAAAAACTACCGTCATATCATAAACACACACAAACTCAAAGGTCAAACCCGTCAAAATAAAAGTTCTGTTTAACTTGAGACTGTCAATTTTTCTTCCATGTTTTAATTTTAACAGTAAAGCTCATTGTAAAGCTCGTTGTTTAACCAAAAAAGTTTGTTTAATTTCTTACGATTAACAGATAAATTAAATGAATGTGTTATGGCTTCATTTGATTACCAGAAAATACACAACACAGAATTTTTCATTTAAAAATAAATCTGAAAAAAATATTAAAATTGTTGTTTTTATGAATTCAATTAATCGGACATGATTTTTGACTAAAGAAAAATAATTAAACCGTTAAAATTAATCCAGAAAACTTAAAACAGAAAACAGAAAAATAATTTGGTAAAAGATACAAATTTGAAAGAACAAACATATTTCATACGGCCCTAAATTTTTGTTAAACTTTTAATAAATTGTTGTTAAATTGTATGTTTCATGATTTCAATTAATTAGACATGCTTTTTGATGACTAAAAATGTGATTTAACTATTAAAATGGAGTTTACAAAAAAACTGAAAAAAGGAATCCCTAAAAAAATTCAAATAAAAAAAAAACTGAAAAAAGGAATCCCTAAAAAATAAAAAAAAATAAAAAAAACTGAAAAAATGTATAAATAAAACATTCATAGGGCCCTATTAATGATACAAAAGATATATATTTCAATCAATTTTCTATGTATCAAAGAATCATGAAAAAAGATTGATATATAATAATAATAATAATAATAATAATAATCATAAATGTTTCTCGCAGCAAATCATCATATTAGAATCCTTTCTGAAGGATCATGTGACACTGAAGACTGGAGTGGTGATGCTGAAAATGTTAATTTTAAATTGTTATATTTTTTTGCAATATTACAGTTTTTTGTAGGCTACTGTATTAATAAGCAAATAAATTAAGCTCAATCAATAGCATGTTTGATTACCTCACAAATGTATTTCCACTTGTGTAAGGGAAGAAATATTATTTTTCTATGTGTATTCAATCAATGCTTATACATGATTAATTGTGTTAATCTTACACGAGTTACAGAGATTCCCTTACACAACTTTTAATCATGAAAGCTACATTTTGTTTTTAACACGTTTGTGTAAAATCAGTATTTTGTATTGTATGTATTGAAAACAGTCACTGATCTTACTCAATATATGATGCTTTTGACAGATGAATTAGAGGAGGAGGACAAGGTAATTGCTTCTGTTAACTGCTTAAGAATACACGAGGACGAACTGAAGGTTTCACCCAGGTCGCTGCCCGACGGAGGCCATGCCGTACATGTAAGGGTTAGATTCTGACTGATAAGTATGGAGATGTTGTAAGTTATCTGAGGCACTCAAAAGCAAGGCCTCAGATAACTACCACGCACAGGCCCCCTCCTTCCATCACACTCTTGGTAGAAGACTCGGATATATTGTCCCTTTTATCTCTTTCCGTCTCTCTCTCATGTTGCAAGGTTTAATCTGCAAATGCCTCTTTCTGTAGTCAAGGTCAGTGGGCCTGGGAAGAGTCTAGGGAGTCAGATACAAGTTTACAATTAAAAAACATTTACTTACATCAGGTGGGAATATTATGGGATGTTTACTGAATAAATGCTGTTTTGCTTAGAGCTCATTTTGTAGCTCTCCGATATGTTTTGGTTGATCTAATGGATAATTTCAGACAAATACATTTTATTTATTTATTTTTACCTGACTTTAATTTTATTGGTGAATTTCCACCACACCTGTTCCTCATTACACACCCCCATATCAAAAACACAGATTTTTAAGCTAGTATGTTAATATATAAAAAATGCATGTTTCTAATAAGTAACTATAGGAACGTTTGGAGTGCGATTGTGTGCAGTTTACATTGTAGAACAAAACATCAAAGTATCGTCAAGTTATGTTTACAACAGACCTTTTTTTACTCACATTTTGAAAAAAAAACATTATAAAAACTCATAGGAAAATCTCAAAGGAGCCAATGGCGAATTCGTTTTCCGGGTTTTGACATTATCCCTGCACTACTCTATTGCTTTTATTTTAAATAAAAAACAATGGACAAGTAATTTTTTTTTGCTAATCAGCATTATACCACAAATTCAATCAATTCACCCTTCGCCGCGAATTTGATTGACAGGCGATCTGACCGATCACATCGCAGAATCTGCCGGTTTGTCCGACAAAGCAGTCAGGAGAGTTGGTAGATTAACGTCGGTGGACTTGAACTTGAAAAACAGTGTTCACTGACGTCTTTCCGCGGTTGAAACAACATTTCTTTTAGTGTTCATTCATGTTTATTTGATGCTTATCAATGAACTAGAAGGAAGAGATGATCGGTTCACGAGCAGCTTTAACTGAGGCGCTACAGCGATCATGACACATTAAAGAGCCACAAAACGCTATTTGTTGTTTACATTTCTTTAAAAAAAGTTGAGACTTTCATATCAAAAGTAACTTGCTCTCTCCTGTCTGTCGGCGTGTTGTCAGTGTCCTCTTTGCTCCGCGAAGTACACTCACCTAAAGGATTATTAGGAACACCTGTTCAATTTCTCATTAATGCAATTATCTAATCAACCAATCACATGGCAGCTGCTTCAATGCATTTAGGGGTGTGGTCCTGGTCAAGAAAATCTCCTGAACTCCAAACTGAATGTCAGAATGGAAAAGAAAGGTGATTTAAGCAATTTTGAGCGTGGCATGGTTGTTGGTGCCAGACGGGCCGGTCTGAGTATTTCACAATCTGCTCAGTTACTGGGATTTTCACGCACAACCATTTCTAGGGTTTACAAAGAATGGTGTGAAAAGGGAAAAACATCCAGTATGCGGCAGTCCTGTGGGCGAAAATGTCTTGTTGATGCTGATAGAAGAGCAACTTTGACTGAAATAACCACTCGTTACAACTGAGGTATGCAGCAAAGCATTTGTGAAGCCACAACACGCACAACCTTGAGGCGGATGGGCTACAACAGCAGAAGACCCCACCGGGTACCACTCATCTCCACTACAAATAGGAAAAAGAGGCTACAATTTGCACGAGCTCACCAAAATTGGACAGTTGAAGACTGGAAAAATCTTGCCTGGTCTGATGAGTCTTGATTTCTGTTGAGACATTCAGATGGTAGAGTCAGAATTTGGCGTAAACAGAATGAGAACATGGATCCATCATGCCTTGTTACCACTGTGCAGGCTGGTGGTGGTGGTGTAATGGTGTGGGGGATGTTTTCTTGGCACACTTTAGGCCCCTTAGTGCCAATTGGGCATTGTTTAAATGCCACAGCCTACCTGAGCATTGTTTCTGAACATGTCCATCCCTTTATGACCACCATGTCTCCATCCTCTGATGGCTACTTCCAGCAGGATAATGCACCATGTCACAAAGCTCGAATCATTTCAAATTGGTTTCTTGAACATGACAATGAGTTCACTGTACTAAAATGGCCACAGTCACCAGATCTCAACCCAATAGAGCATCTTTGGGATGTGGTGGAACGGGAGCTTCATGCCCTGGATGTGCATCCCACAAATCTCCATCAACTGCAAGATGCTATCCTATCAATATGGGCCAACATTTCTAAAGAATGCTTTCAGCACCTTGTTGAATCAATGCCACGTAGAATTAAGACAGTTCTGAAGGCGAAAGGGGGTCAAACACAGTATTAGTGTGTTCCTAATAATCCTTTAGGTGAGTGTATTTTCTCTATGTGAGAACGTGTGTGGCGTGAGAGTGCCATGGCTTGTCGGACATAGCAACAGTAACTAAAGGGGGCGGGTCTTTGTGAACGGTCAATTGAGCTTCAAATAAAATTTTCCTTGCTCTTTTGACATAAAAGAGATCATCATACTATAAGAATATCCTCTGATAAGTTTCAGAACTGAAAACTTCTTTGTTAGTCCAAAAACTATAGTTTTTAAAACAATAGTTTTTATTGTAACCAAGCCCAGAGAACAACTCACTGTGGAATGTGTCTATCTATAGATAGATAGATGAAATCAACGCCTACTTCATCATTGCAACTTTGGCCCCGCCCACTGGTCGTGTTAGTGAGATGACGAGAGTGATACAGGATCACTGGTTTAAAAATAACATTGCCTTCCAATGGATCCTAATGCTAGGAATGTGCTTATTTATTTTCAACAATGTGAATGTCTCAGTTGAGCATTATTTATTTGTATTCAGTACATTTCACTGTGGATTCTTTGGTAAATCCGTCGCAATTTCCGCATAGGCTTTGCATACAGACTTTTAGAATATGGACTCAACAATAATGCCACAACATGTAAGTAACCGTGTTAATTTTTTGTCTGTGTCAGTAAATCAAACCAGTTACTAAACAGTCAACTTCACACTGTTTTTCTTAGTATGATGAAAATAATCTGTTATTTAAACTGATTAAATTATATATAGAAAGTAGGGGTGTAACGATTAGTTTTAACAACGATTCGATTCGTATCACGATTTGAGGTTGTCGATAAGATTCAAGGACGATATTGGTTCATTTAGAACGATCCGATCCGAAACGATTCAGTGACTTGAAATCGATTCAGTAACTTTTAAGCCAAAAATTGTGTGACTGAAATAAATATCTGGATACTGGTCAGTTTCCTAGATTCCTGTTGTTTCTTGTAAGGGAATCAGGTATAAATTAATTATGGATATAAACAAACAAGTAAACAACAATTAATGGCAAATGCATTCAAATTTTATTTGAATAAAGTGCAACCAACAGTTTAGGTTGAATTAACAGGAAGTTAACCTTTTCTGCTCTCATTTTCAATATTCAATACATTTTCAATAAAAGCACAGTAAGTGCAACCAACATTTCAACAGTAGGTTAACCTGCTACTTCTGCTTTTGTTTTCCAACATAAAAATATTACAGTATTAATATCAAAAATAAAGTGCAACTAGCTTCTCTTCAGGTTTAATTAATAGTAGGTTTACCTGCTACTTTTGCTGTTGTGTTTCAACATTAAAATAATATAAATACAATATTAATATCAAAAATGCAGAAAAGTGCAACCAACATTTCTTCAGGTTGAATAAACTGGCTGAACCTGCTACTACTCTCAGTTTAATAAACAAACAATATTTAACAAAAGATAAAAATGTAACCAACTACTCTTCAATGACTCTACAGATTTTTTCCCCAAAAAATATCAACTGATCAACATGATCTTACCGCAGAACACTTCTCTGTGCGTTCACTATGTCACCAGCAGTACTAAAAACTCGCTCTGCTGGCACACTGGTGTCAGGAATGCACAGGTAACATTTAGCAAGGGTTGAAAGTAAAGGTATCTCTTTTTCCTGGTGGCTTGATAATTTCTCGCTCGTTGGCTTCTCCTCTGCCATCCGCCATGCTATGTTTTGTTTTCTTAGCGCTGCTGCTGGTGCGAGGCGATGATGTCACAGATAGGCAGACTGAATTGAGTAACGTTTGACGCCTTTATCATTAAAAGTGCTAAGAAAAAACATCCATGTAAAGTCTGACGTGCTTAAATCCAATGCGTTATTTCATATTATCGATACAATCGATTGATTACCTTTTAAAACGATGTTAGATCGATATATGTCGTCCGGAAGGCCAAGTTGCCGAGCACAGATCGATGTAGTTAGATCATTGGAATATAAATCGATACATCGATGTAGTATATGAATCGTTACACCCCTAATAGAAAGCGATCAAAGGATGTTCCCTTTGCAATCACTGGAGCTGTCAATCAAACAGAGCGAGTTTATCAAAACTCCCGTTATAATCAACAAATCTCTTATTTACATTATGTTTGCACTGTTAGTTATGATGAAAACATTCGTGAGAGAGCAGAAATCGAGTTGCCATGATGAGCGATCACTGCATTCATGCGCTCAACACGACTGTGATCGGCTACAATGCTCATCACTGAAACCTTTCATGCCACAATCTAAATATAATGCCACGATCACTGAAGTCTTACTGCAGCCAATCACAGCAGTGGGCGTTTACACTGAAGTCTTACAGCAGCCAATCACAGCAGTGGGCGTTTACACTGAAGTCTCACAGCAGCCAATCACAGCAGTGGGCGTTTACACTGAAGTCTCACAGCAGCCAATCACAGCAGTGGGCGTTTACACTGAAGTCTCACAGCAGCCAATCACAGCAGTGGGCGTTTACACTGAAGTCTCACAGCAGCCAATCACAGCAGTGGGCGTTTACACTGAAGTCTCACAACAGCCAATCACAGCAGTGGGCGTTTACACTGAAGTCTCACAGCAGCCAATCACAGCAGTGGGCGTTTACACTGAAGTCTCACAGCAGCCAATCACAGCAGTGGGCGTTTACACTGAAGTCTCACAGCAGACACGCCCCTTCTAACAGAGCATTCAAATCAGAGGCTAAAATCAGGGTAGGAAAAATGACTTTTATTTCTAAATTATGACCATTTTTGATGTAAAAATAATCACACTAACATTATAAGGGCACCCCAACATTATAAAACAATGCAGTTCATGACTCCTTTAACTTGTATTGAACCCAGAATATTACTTTACAGAGTTTACAGAGTTTTGTACTTCAAAAGAGCAAGAACAATCCTTCTTATCATGATATGAAGTGAAGACCATCAAGGTGTGGCCTGCGGGGGTTGATTCCACACTCCAGGAAAGGTTTCTACACACAGACTGGAGTGTGTTTGCTTCTCAAGCCACCAGTGGTGCTCACACAGACATTGACTTCTACACCTCCTCTGTATTGGATCATATCAATACCACCATTGACAGTGTTACAACCCAGAAACAGATCACCACATACCCAAATCAGAAGCCATGGATGAACAGGGAAGTGCGACTCCTGCTGAAGTCACGCAATACTGCCTTCAGATCAGGAGATGCACAAGCCTACAGTACGTCCAGGGCAAACCTGAAGAGGGGGATCAAAAAGGCCAAGCACTGCTACAAGCTAAAGATAGAGGGACACTTTTCCAACTCTGACCCTCGACGCATGTGGCAGGGCATTCAGGCCATCAGTGACTACAAACCTACCCACTCCACCCCCGCAGCCACTGATGTCAACTTCCTGAACGAGCTAAATTACTTTTATGCTCGCTTTGAAAGAGACAACAGAGAAACTGCCACCAAGCTCAAACCCTCAGCTGACCCACCAATCACACTCTCCTCCACAGATGTCTGCAAGTCACTGAGCCGGATCAGCGCGCACAAGGCTGCTGGACCAGACAACATCCCTGGTCGTGTTCTCAGGGCATGTGCGGAGCAGCTCGCTGGGGTTTTTACAGACATTTTCAACCTGTCTCTTGCCCAAGCAGCTGTACCTTCATGCTTTAAAAGCACTTCCATTGTGCCAGTGCCAAAACACTCTAACCCGAGGTGCCCTAATGACTACCGCCCTGTAGCACTCACACCCATCGTCATGAAGTGCTTTGAGCGGCTGGTCCTGGAACACCTAAAAGACTCTATACCATCCACATTGGACTCACACCAGTTTGCCTACCGCAGCAATAGGAGCACAGAGGATGCAGTTTCCATGGCAGTGCACTCTGTGCTCACTCACCTGGACAATAAAAACACTTACGCACGCATGCTGTTTGTTGACTTCAGCTCAGCATTCAACACTGTCATCCCAACCAAGTTAATAGCCAAACTTGGAGACCTGGGCATCAACACTTCAATGTGTAACTGGATTTTGGACTTCCTAACTGACAGACCCCAGAATGTTCGTTCAGGATTCACCTGCTCCACATCTATCACTCTTAACACTGGTGTACCACAGGGCTGTGTGCTAAGCCCGTTTCTCTACTCCCTCTTCACCACCGACTGCAAGCCTGTGTATGGATCTAATTCTATCGTCAAGTTTGCGGACGACACAACGGTGATTGGACTCATCAGCAACAACGATGAGACTGCCTATAGGGAGGAGATCCAGCACCTGGCCACATGGTGCACCGAAAATAACCTGCTCCTCAACACCACCAAAACGAAGGAGCTCATTGTGGACTTCAGGAAGGAGTCAAGAGGCACACACGACACCATCCACATCAATGGAATGGCTGTTGAACGTGTCTCCAGTTTCAAGTTCCTGGGGATCCACATCTCGGCGGACATGTTGTGGACGACCAACACCTCCAGCCTGGTCAAGAAGGCTCACCAGCGCCTCTTCTTCCTGAGGACACTGAGGAAGAATCAGCTCTCCTCGGCTATCCTGGTGAATTTCTATCGCTGCGCAATAGAAAGCATCATGACCAACTGTGTCGCAGTATGGTATGGGAGCTGCTCTGTTGCGGAGCGCAAGGCACTGCAGCGGGTGGTGAAAACTGCCCAGCGCATCACAGGGACTCCACTACCTGCCATCGAGCACATCCAGAGGAAACGCTGCCTGCATCGAGCTCGCAGCATCCTCAAGGACTCCTCTCACCCAGCCCACAGACTGTTTTCTCTCCTGCCCTCCGGCAGGCGTTTCAGGATCCACCGGACCAGGACCAGCAGACTAAAAAACTGTTTTTTCCCCAGAGCTGTCTCTTTACTGAACTCAAACCCCCGTTGATCCACTCCCCTCATATACTGATAACTCTCCTACCTCACATCCGCCTTCACTTTGTTATTTGCACTACCGACTGTTTATTACAGTCACAACTGTTTACTTATTCATTTTGCACTACCATACCTTAACTGTATTATGCTCATTTGCACTGCCGACTGTTATTTACAGTACCTACTGTTTACATTTGCATTTTGCACCGTACTTCTAACCGTAATATGCAATCACTTTCCACTGCACTTTTACACTTTTTTTCGGATAGCTTCTGTCCATAATTTATTGCACTACCTTAATCCACTGCCATATTCTTCATTTTAGCCTAACATATCATTGTATACCTCTCTCTGTAAAATTCTGTTTATAGTAATAGCCATCTGTATGTTATATTACACATCCACCTGTAAATTCTGTTTATAGTAATAACCATCTGTATATTATTCACTGTACATATTCACCTGTAAATTCTGTTTATAGTAATAACCATCTCTCTATTTATAGATATATTTATATATACTCAGTACATATCCATACCCTGCACTTATGCAAACGTTGTATATCCTGCACTTGCTGCTATTGCACTTCTGGTTAGACCTAAACTGCATTTCGTTGCCTTGTACTTGTACTTGTGTAATGACAATAAAGTTGAATCTAATCTAATCTAATATGACCCCTTAATGAGCTCTAATTCCTTGCCGTTTACGGCCTTTAAAACATGTTTCTGGGTTCACTGTGTCTGGTAGTTCTGACTGAACCATGAAGAGACATTAGCCTGTGTAAAACCCCATAGATCTGCTACCTCTGATCTCTATGAGCCGCGTAAGACCACTAGGTCAGACAGTAAATCCCCACGGGCTGAACCGTACACCCCATCATCCACCCAGGATATGATCGGGAACACCACTAACAACTAGCCTACCGAATCAAATGCTTAACATGATTTACACAAGTACAACATGTTCCCGGAATATCCTTTGCTGGACCCGCAACATCATTCCTATCAACCAATGACTGCTGTCTGATTTTTACGGCACGCTCTATAAAAATAAATGTTCCAATTAGAGACAAAAAAAAAAGGTTTTATGGCCTGATGCAACAATAGGATCTTTTTAAGACCCACAAAGAAGTAAGGGGCCGCTCACACAGGAAGCAAGCTAACGATCTGTCTGCACTATTTTTAATTAGTCTGAAAATAAAATCATCAGGTTAACCCTAACGTGTTGAAAACCCTGTAACTTGTAAATCGTTTGTTATGCTATATTATCACCAAATATTGGATTACCTTTTTTGTCAACTTGTTTTCTTTCAATTAGTGCAGGTTTTGTATTTCTTTTTGGAACTGTTTGATCGTAGGCATCATTGATCTGAACTTATGCACCACAGTTTTTTTGGGGGAAAAGCATGATTTGTGGATACATTTCAATATTCAACAAATATGGACATTTTTGCACTGTTTAGCACACTATTGTGCTTTAAAGAGGTGATGAATTGAGAAATCAACTTTCCCTTTAGCTTTTGACATATAAAAGTTCATGGTAATAAAAGAATATCCTAAGTTTCAGAGCTGAAAACTTCCTTGTTAGTCAAAGAAAAGCTTTTATTGACACCAGGCCCAGAAAACGCTCGATCTCAGAATATGTCGACCCTTGACGTCATTGTGTGGTGAAACGCCGCCTCAACAGATAAATATGTACGCCTGCTTCTGTAGCCCTAGATTCCCCAGACAATTCCCACATGTATTTACGGTAGCTGAAGCTCATTAAATATGCAAATCTTATCCAATCCTAGCTGTGGGCGTTTACTTCCAAGTCTTTAGTGCGGCACGCCCATCAAAACCAAGTCTTCAGAGAGCCTCAAAACCAAGGCAGAAAATAGCCTATTACTTATTCATTATGATGGTTCTGAATGTAAAAACCACGCAAACATCACAAGTTGACCTCAGACAACAGTATAAAAAAATTAAAAAGCCAGTTCATGACCCCTTTAATGTTTAACCAGGAAGTTTATTTTGACATGGAACAAAATCAAACACTTTTCAGGCAAAAATGACCAGCTTACAAAAAAAAGCATATAAATCTCTCGTTATGCTATATTATCACCAAATATTTGTGTATCTTTTTGTCAACTTGTTTTCTTTCAATTAGTACAGCTTTTGTATTTATGATTGTATTTATGTCTGATTGTAGGCCTCATTAGCCACGTTTCCATTACCCTTCAAATTGTGCAAATTGAAATTGCGAATTGAAAATATGCCCAATGGAAACACGAACATTTTGCAAAAACTCCCATGTATCGCAAAAAAAAGTTTTTACGCTCGCATGCGGTGGCTTTTCAGCCAAATTTGAGAAAGGAATATTTCTCAAAACTGCAATGGAAACAGTTTTATTTTTGCATTTACAGGCCACCTGGTGCAGGTAAAAGGTGATCATTCTTTAATGATGACGAGGTATGTTTGGATAGAAGATAAGAATTCTTTAGTAAAAGACAAAAGAATTTACGGGAAAACTGGATGCTAAACAAAGAAATGCTACCATTCATCAAAACCTTGAAGCAGATAGGAGGGAGAAAAACCCAGAAACACCTCATCCGTGGCCGCTCCCTTCAATTAAAAATAATGCAAACCTACCAACATTTATTGCCATGATTTTTGGAATTACTTATCCAGAGAGGAAAAATTTCTGTTTTAGTTGCATTACATCGGTTAATGGAAACGCCGTCATTTCGCAATCGCTTTTTATCGACATACCGCAAAACGTTTTGTGCAAATCTGTAATGGCTATTGATCTGAGCTTATGGGTGATTCTATAATTGCAGGTATATTTGGTAACCAGTCATTTTTCAAATTATTTTATTTTTAATTATTTTAATGATTTGTTACTCATTGTCATGGATCACAAGATGTTACAGGCCATAACAATATCATATTTTCTGTAAAAAAAAAAGTGTCTTATATAGCTGAAAATCAAGATTTCTTGTTGTCCGAATTAGTCGTGTATTTTTTCCATCATGTATCATTGTTTAATCAAAATATTTGATTTTACTTTTCTTTTAGTAATATTTCATTTATTTTTATTCATGAAAGCCCTAAATAGTAATTTCCCTAATTCTACAACATTAAATTGTTTAAAAATAACTTTTATCTTATAAAAATGTTCTTGCGTCAATTTTGTTACTGTACCACATTTTGCCTTTAAATTGGTGGAATTTTCTCCCACAACTACTGTATATGAGATACAGGAAATTATGTCACTTTCCCCCACTGATCTGAGGCACTGAAAGGTGTGTATGCTCTCTCTTTGAATATCTGATTAATCTAAACATTTCTTACACCAAGAGTTATTTTGTAAAACATCAAAATTGTTACCACAATATCAAAAGGAAAACTAAATGTATCACTGATCACAGTGGGATGTTTAAAGGTCTTTTAATCATGATTTCATTAGTGCTCTTGGCATTTATGCTAGGAAGAGTTTTGCCTACAAAGTTTAAAATTGTCAATACTGTTACCGTCAAACTCTGTTACCAATGTTATTCCTACACATTGCCTAATTTGTCTGTAACAGAGTTGACAAACAATACTATAAAGAAATTACTTTTTCGTTAAAAGTAAAAAATAAAATACACAAAACTTGTGTTTGGCAAGCACTGAATTATTCACATTGAATGTTTCCAATAAGAATACTGGAAACTTTTTGAAATGCAAAATGTATCTCCAATTATAGAATCACTCACATATTGGTCAAAAATGACCATCCATCGAAAACGTACATGAACATGTGTGTGTGTGTGTGTGTGTGTGTGTGTGTGTGTGTCCTGGTAAACCCTACATTATGTCCCCACAAATATGACATTATCCAAAATACTTGACCTTGTGGGGACATTTTTGGTCCCCATGAGGAAAACAGCTTATAAATCATACAAAATTAAAAATCTAAAATAGCAGAAGAAGGGTAGGTTTAGTGGTAGATGGTGGTCTAGTGGGTTAAACCACTGAACTGCAGAAGGTTGCTGGTTCGATCCCAAAAGTTGCCACCACTTGAGCAAGGCACTTTACTCCATGTTGCTCCAGGGGGACTGTCCCTGTAATAAGTGCAAATAACTGTAAGTCGCTTTGGATAAAAGCGTCTGCCAAAATGCATAATTGTAGGGCTAGGGTTAATGTAAGGAGATAGAATATACAGTTTGTACAGTATAAAAATCATTACGCCCAAGTCCCCATAAAACATGAACGTGTGTGTTTCCACGCATGCACAGGCCCGAGGCCTTTATGTTTGAAGTAAATATCTGAAAATGAATCTTGTTTTTCATCTCCCCCATATTAATTTTCAATATAATTTTTGACCAATTTAAACTCAGATCAATGTTTGCATAAGAGTTAACAAATGTGTTAATTTGCAAATTAACTCATTTACAAATATCTACAGCATTGCGAGTAGAATGAATATGAACTGATATATTAAAAACATCAATATATTTAAAAAAAAAAAACATTATTTATAAAATTCATAAATGCATAAATAAATAAACATTATTACTGTGTCGCTTTTACGATCATATAATACTGTTTGGAAATAATGGGATAAATCTAAATTATTTTATTAAATTTACAGCCATAGTTTCATCTTTTTCTTCAGGTTTGTAAATATAATAGTACTCAAAATGAGTAAAAACATGAGTATGAGTGAAACCGAACTTGGAAACTGCCAGAATCTCAGAAAGGTTAACCCGAAAAACCAAACAAAAATGGTTTTGAGCAATCACAACAAACCACTGAAGAAACGTTGCTTTTATGAATGCTTTTACAGCACCCATTGAATTTTAAGAGTAGGTTTAGGTGGACAGAAATGTTCCAGGAACAACAAAGAATGTTGATCTAAGAACAGAATTCATGTCCTACTTGAATAAATCACGTTGTGCTGAATGTGACTACAGCATCCTCTCTGAAACATATTCTCTCTCTCCAAGTGCTCGTCACTCATTGAGCATCTCACTCCATTATTCACCAGCTCTTTACCATGAAAGTTCATCCTTTGTACTGCTGGATTGAAAACACGATACTCTCTCACGAGCAGTTAGCCGTATATAGAGCAGATGTGACTGCAGAAATAGACATCAGCAGTTTCGGCTCCAGCTCTGAGACCAAAACAAACGGCTTGTCAGGAGAAATGAGGCAGGCCTTCATCTCACACAGAACACAACAGCTAATGCCAGAGTCAAGGGCCTACGTAAGCACTACGCCAGTGTCGTGTGTGTGTGTGGCACGATGTTCTAACGAGGTGTGATGTTCCTGTTTACATGTAAAAGGACCAAATCACAGGCAATCAGGTGTTTTTATGTTAATATACAACTTTGTGAGAAGGGATTTTAGACCAATTAGATGGCACTGTGGGCGGAGCTACCCAGCAACCTGACCTGAGTACAGATGGATGTGATGTAAATGAATAAAAAATGATGAACAATAAAGTTAGTAACTGTAAAAATAAAGATATTAACATTAACAGAAAAAGGATGATATGATATGATCAATACGTTATGACAACATGTTTTTACATTTTACAAACAATTTTCAACTTTTTTGTTATACAAGATTCAACTAATTTTTTTCAGTCATAAGTCAGTTTAATGTAATTTGAGTTGAGACGACTTAAACATCCAAGTTGATTGTACTTAAACATTTAAGGCAGCAACTTTTTTACAGTGATATTAAATTTAAACAGACATGACTGTACTTTAAAGTATTGTCAAATGTATGTATTAAAGTAAATTAAGTAAAAACAAGGGACCCTGCAAATGTAATTAAAAGACAGCATTAAACATCTCACAGCGCAACTTCCTATTTCAAAAAGGAAATAAGTTAACACAAGAAAAACAAATCAAGCTATTCAATAGAGTCTTTAAATCTTATCTAAAAGGTGTATTTTATGGTTGGGTAAGTCTGTAGTAATTATAATTAGCCTATTTTAACAACAACAGAATTGAATGGGAAACCCCACAAGGAAATATATAAAAGGTTGTTGTTTCACTCTTCTTCTTCTTTACCATTTACAATGGAATTTGATCATGGGGAGGAAAGTCAGACGACTATTGATTTTACAATCAACAGCCCTTTATTCCTAGACGACTGGATGCCTGTATGTCTAATGCACACGGGGAAACTGGATCATTTGAAAACAACGGGCATTTCAAATTTAAAATGCATTCATTAAAAAGGTGAGTGAACTACAGGTTGTAAATAAAACAAGCAAAGTTCCAACTTTGACCAGCCTGGTTTACATAAAGCTCTTTATAAAATGGATAGTTCTGGTCAGGGGCGTCCTTAGGGTGGTGCGACGGCACCAGGCCTCGTGCTTGGGGGGGCTCAGTGGCGAATAGACCCTCTCATTTGGTTCGCTTGGTTCATTTGGTCCAGACCAAAAAAAAATTTGTAGTCCTGGTCCTTTAGTCCTGAAAACAGTTTCAGACTCAGACAGCCCATAACAATTTGACTAACCCTTCCATGTCACAAAATATGTAATTTTTTTGAGGTTTCATTAGGTGTGTCCGACTTTGCGTAGACTGATCAATGCATAAAAGGCCATGTTTTTTGGTTGATCGGATCACAAGTAGATGAGGGAGACACATTCCTGTTCACACCTGGTGTTTTAGTCTGTCACTTTTGTCCACTTTCAACCACTTCTGTCCTGATTTCTTTGAGGGGAGGGTCTATGGGCAGGTAATATATGCAGGTTTTTTTCAGATCTTTTGATATAATGGATGAAATAATCCTGAGCAATTTACATTTGAACACAACCGGAGATGACAGCAAAACATACGGAGAGTAGCAGCTTTCGTATCTGCGCTTAAAGCCACAAGACCAGCCGAACGCTGTGGGTTTTAGGTCTTCAGAGACCAGCCGAACGCTGTGGGTCTTAGGTCTTCAGAGACCAGCCGAACGCTGTGAGTCTTAGGTCTTCAGAGACCAACCGTACGCTGTGGGCCTTATGTCTTCAGAGACCAGCCGAATGCTGTGAGTCTAAGGTCTTCAGAGACGAGCCGAACGCTGTGGGTCTTAGGTCTTCAGAAACCAGCCGAACGCTGTGATTCTTAGGTCTTCAGAGACCAGCCGAACGCTCTGGGTCTTAGGTCTTCAGAGACCAGCCGAACGCTGTGAGTCTTAGGTCTTCAGAGACCAGCTGAACGCTGTGGGTCTTAGGTCTTCAGAGACCAGCCGAACGCTGTGAGTCTTAGGTCTTCAGAAACCAGCCGAACGCTGTGATTCTTAGGTCTTCAGAGACCAGCCGAACGCTCTGGGTCTTAGGTCTTCAGAGACCAGCCGAATGCTGTGAGTTTTAGGTCTTCAGAGACCAGCCGAACGCTGTGAGTCTTAGGTCTTCAGAGACCAGCCGAACGCTGTGGGTCTTAGGTCTTCAGAGACCAGCCGAACGCTGTGAGTCTTAGGTCTTCAGAGACCAACCGTACGCTGTGGGCCTTATGTCTTCAGAGACCAGCCGAATGCTGTGAGTCTAAGGTCTTCAGAGACGAGCCGAACGCTGTGGGTCTTAGGTCTTCAGAAACCAGCCGAACGCTGTGATTCTTAGGTCTTCAGAGACCAGCCGAACGCTCTGGGTCTTAGGTCTTCAGAGACCAGCCGAATGCTGTGAGTTTTAGGTCTTCAGAGACCAGCCGAACGCTGTGAGTCTTAGGTCTTCAGAGACCAGCTGAACGCTGTGGGTCTTAGGTCTTCAGAGACCAGCCGAACGCTGTGAGTCTTAGGTCTTCAGAAACCAGCCGAACGCTGTGATTCTTAGGTCTTCAGAGACCAGCCGAACGCTCTGGGTCTTAGGTCTTCAGAGACCAGCCGAATGCTGTGAGTTTTAGGTCTTCAGAGACCAGCCGAACGCTGTGAGTCTTAGGTCTTCAGAGACCAGCCGAACGCTGTGGGTCTTAGGTCTTCAGAGACCAGCCGAACGCTGTGAGTCTTAGGTCTTCAGAGACCAGCCGAACGCTGTGAGTCTTAGGTCTTCAGAGACCAGCCGAACGCTGTGAGTCTTAGGTCTTCAGAGACCAGCCGAACGCTGTGAGTCTTAGGTCTTCAGAGACCTGCTGAACGCTGTGAGTCTTAGGTCTTCAGAGACCAGCCGAACGCTGTGGGTCTTAGGTCTTCAGAGACCAGCTGAACGCTGTGAGTCTTAGGTCTTCAGAGACCAGCTGAACGCTTTGAGTCTTAGGTCTTCAGAGACCAGCCGAACGCTGTGAGTCTTAGGTCTTCAGAGACCTGCTGAACGCTGTGAGTCTTAGGTCTTCAGAGACCAGCTGAACGCTGTGAGTCTTAGGTCTTCAGAGACCAGCTGAACGCTGTGAGTCTTAGGTCTTCAGAGACCAGCTGAACGCTGTGAGTCTTAGGTCTTCAGAGACCAGCTGAACGCTGTGAGTCTTAGGTCTTCAGAGACCAGCTGAACGCTTTGAGTCTTAGGTCTTCAGAGACCAGCCGAACGCTGTGAGTCTTAGGTCTTCAGAGACCTGCTGAACGCTGTGAGTCTTAGGTCTTCAGAGACCAGCTGAACGCTGTGAGTCTTAGGTCTTCAGAGACCAGCTGAACGCTGTGAGTCTTAGGTCTTCAGAGACCAGCTGAACGCTTTGAGTCTTAGGTCTTCAGAGACCAGCCGAACGCTGTGAGTCTTAGGTCTTCAGCCGACAAAGTTTAAAGGGATAGTTCACCCAAAAATGAAAATTAGCCCATGATTTACTCACCCTCAAGTCATCCTAGGTGTATATGACATTCTTCTTTCAGATGAATAAAATCAGAGTTATATTTAAAAGGTTCTGGCTAATCCAAGCACTATAATGGCATTGACTCGATGGGTTATTTTTTAAGCCCATAAAAGTGGATCTATCCATTATATAACTGCTCCACACGGCTCTGGGGGGTTAATAAAGGCCTTCTGAAGCGAAGTGGTGCGTTTGTGTAAGAAAAATATCCATATTTAAAACTACATAGACTAAAATAGCTAACTTCCGGCGGTCAACAGTGCACGAGTCGACTTACGCTAAAAGAGTAACCCCCAATGCTACGTTTTGTTTTGCTTTATCCTCTGTGCTTCTGCATTCATCAATATGCATGCGTCAAGGGATCAAGGGTCAAGGGTTACACTTTTGTTGTAAATCGATGCACATGGCAATCCGCCGGAAGTTAGCTATTTTAGTATATAAAGTTTTGAATATGGATGCCATTATAGTGCTTGGATAAGCCAGGACTTTTTTTGTATAACTCAGATTTTATTCGTCTGAAAGAAGAAAGTCATATACACCTAGGATTACTTGAGGGTGAGTAAATCATGGGCTTTTCATTTTTGGGGGAACTAACCCTTTAAATCCCGTCTGGCTAGCGTCTTCTTTACGCACTAGGTCAGTAGACCTTTGTGTTTGTTTGAACACATTCGACCACATGAGCGTTTACACTATGAAAACAAACTGGCTGTGTGTTTTCTTTTCATATTTTCTGAGCAGGCAGAAAAGCCAGAAACCTAACTAAATGCAAAAAAAGCTAAAAATCTCTGATGTCCCCTTTAATCAAATGAACCGCACTAACAGAGCAATCGCACCAGAGTTCAAAATAAAGCACATTTTGCTAATGTGACTGCGTCTTTAGGTACAAAAATGATGTGTCTATGTTCACAAGAGACCTCTATTATGCCAGTAGCACTAAAGGTTCATCAACTGCAACCATTTCAGATGAAGCTGGTCATTTTCATGCATGCGCTCAAAGTTGGTTTCAGCAATACTCCTTCGACTGGTTAAGTTTATCGTGACCCTGTACGAAATTCAATTTTTGAATGAGCTTCAGGTTATTCAGGGCTGGCCCTTACGCTGCACACATGGCCGGCGGAAAACACGCGTGTTTGTGCGTCTGACAGCTCTGCCATGTCAGAACGCAACGGCATCCAGAGCACCTCATCACAACACCACTGAACCGGAGGGGAACCGATCCAAACAGAGCAAATGGGTCAGCTCCAAACAGACCGAGCGCCTCCCCCTCCGTCCCCGTCAGCTCCTCTGATCCAAACACAAACTGACACCTCATAAACATCCTGTCAGAGGGCTTCATCTCACTCACGTCCCGCTGCCTCTCCTTCTTCTCTCTGCTAAAGACAATAAATGCATAATTACTCAGAATTCAATCTGCGTGAGAGAGAGACCTGCGACCCGCGCGCACAGGTTAAAATGAGCAGTCGAAAATGGATGAATGCACATTTCATTCCATTAAGAAAAGAGGTCTTTTTCATATTACAGACTTTTCTGTCACTGCACATTTAATTTTCTCTGTGTTGTGTTTCTAATATTCCATTTTATTTTTCTTCTTATTCAGAGAAAGAACATTCTGCACTTGTGAGACTCAAGATGAGCATCTTTCAGAAGAGCAGCCTTGGGTCAATGATAAATAAAGATGTCCAGGATGATGAAAAGGAAATGAAAGGGAGACAAGATTTGTATTATTAGTGTTATCTAAAAGATGCTGTTACTACCGACTAAAAGTAGTGAAATATTTTCCTTTGTTTTAAAATCGTGAATACCAATGAGTGTAAATATCTATTATTTTCCAAAATGTTTTCAGTCAAAAGTTGTGTTTTTTTTTTCTTCAATATCTTCGGTTTATGAATATCATTAAGATTTGGGGTTGTACAATTTGACTAACCATTCCATGTCACAAAATATGTAATTTTTTTGTTCGACTTTGCGCAGACTGGTCAATGCATGACATCAAAAGCCCTGTTTACTCCTGGTATTAAGATGCATTTTGGTCGATCGGATCACAAGTAGATGAGGGAGACACATTGTCGTTTACACCTGGTGTTTTAATCTGTCACTTTTGTCCACTTTCAACCACTTCTGTCCTGATTGCTTCGAGGGGAAGGTCCATAGGTGGGTAAATGTATGTGTTTTTTTTTTCTCCAGATCTTACGTTCTGATGGATAACATAAGCCTGCCTTGCATATAAACACAACTGGAGACGACGGAAAAACATAAGGAGAGCATCAGCTTTCGTTTCTGCTCTGATAGCCGCAAGACCAGTCGAACGCTGTGAGTGAGTGTTAGAAATCAGGAATGGTGAGAGAACATTGTGCTTGGTATATTTCTTATCTCCACCTGGATGATGCGACGGCAGCCATATTGCGCCAGAACGCCTACCACACACCAGCTGATTGGTGGAGAGGAGACAGAGTGATAAAGCCAATCATATGTAAGGAATAATTGATGACGGACGTTGAGTTATTAGAAAAATAATGCACATCCGAGGTGGTGATGCGGTCACGACGCAAAGCGGAGTGTGCATTATTTTTCTAATAATTCAACGGAGTCAATTATTCCGCTTATACTACGGTTACCACACCTCAAGACATCGATCCGATGATATATTTAAAGGGATTCGTCTGTTTTTTTGTACTTAAATCACTTTTGTGAGTAGGACTATATCTTCCGTGTCTCATCCAACGGCTCTTTTGCTAGTTCCGAAACTTCATTTTAAAGCTAGTTGTGGAGGCTTGAGCCACTGATAGCAGACTAATGCAGCAAGTTATTAGAGAGAGAGAGAGGGAGAGAGAGAAATAAAAGATTATTTAATGCATACAATACGAATAACCTATGTTATATGATTAGTTGTGTAGTATAGGACTATTTTCCTGCTCATCTGAACCCAAATTCTGTAAGTCAGAACCAGTCAATCACAGAGAGAGTGTTCGCTCACTGATGACACTGTATTCAAACAGAGCTGCGTTTCCCAAAAGTATCATAAGAAACCATTTATGCTTTTGGAAACGCAGCCCAGAACAATGCTCATCAGAAGAAAAAAAAACATATGTTTGAGTTATTTCACAATAAACAAATAGAAATTGTAGCCTACATAGTGCAATTACACTTTTTAAATGTAATGTTAAAAGTTGATATTGATCATGTTCTATTCTGTAACTAATGTTAATATAAATCATGTCAGAATAAAAAGGTTGCATTTTATGGGTGCAACGTCCTGTCACTGGCAGTCCCTTATGAAAATGAACCATGGTTTATTTTTTACTACAGTGACCGTAGTTCAACTATTTGTAAATTTCCATGGTTACCACTACAAGTAAACATATTTTAAAGGTAGGGTAGGTAAGATTTGGTTAAAAAACTTTTTTCCAAATTTGTTTAAACTTTCTTTATATATCAATACATAATTAAAATGTAAGTACTCTGAAAAAGAAAGTATAAAAATTGAGTGTCTGCAGACCTCTCACGACTGTTTTAAAGACAGCTCATTATTTCCATTCACTCCACCTTCTCCCTTCTGGGCTCTTTCCAAAGCCACACCCCCAAAACACATGAACACGCTACGCCGACCGCGATCAGCTCAGCTGAAAGAAGCATTATTTACCTGAGACGAGCGGAGAAGAAGTGCATGTAGTGACATCATGTCAGAATCACATGTAATAAAAAATCTAACTTTATCATTATGAATATAAACAAATAAGATGTCTTTTAGTACTCACTATCAAGCTAGAATAACGATACTGGTAAAGTTTAAAATACACACACAACACAGTGTCTACGACACACACAGATACAAGATAAAAACATCAGTAAACATTGGTAGAGTATATAAAAACAAACCAAGGGCCGAAATAAACGTGCAGGTAAAGTTCCCGGTGAACATGGTAAAAGAGTTTAGACAGAGGGTAGTAGCTAAAGCTAACTTAGTTCTAAAAAAGTTCCTGGATGCGGTGTACTAGCTTTTACACATGCATTTTGTTATCTAAAGTTACATTTTGCGAAATTCAACACGACAGCGATCAACTTGAGCTAAGCATATTGACTATTTATCATCTCTACTAATGGTTCGCTAAGTGTATAACATTGTAACTTTATGCTAAGTAATGTTATATTTGCTATATTAGGCAGCTACGTGTGCTAGTGAGACATGCTTCATGAAAACATAAACAAAAAAAATTTATAATCAAAATTAAAGATTACCTGTCCAGCAGAAATACAGCCTCTTGAACTCAAATCAAAGGGGTGCGCCAGGGTTGCCAGGTTTTCACAACAAAATCCGCCCAGTTGCTACTCAAAACTAGCCCAAAACAAGCCCAATCGTGTTTCTCCGGTAAAAATCGCATTTGGGGGGTAAAATATGTGTCTTTTTGGTAGGGCTGCCTGCTAAAATTCGCAAATCCCGGGGCAAAATATCACATATTTGGGGTCGCTTCAACCCGCGGACAGTGTTTGAAGTGTTTGAAGTAGCCCGACTTGGCAACACTGGGGTGCGCGCATGTGGGCAGATCCTGGAGCAAAAGCGGCGGTAGCCATGGTAGCGAGAGAGAGACCCAAGTCGCCCAAGCCAATCACTTGTTTCGGCCCGAACGAAAATAATGAGCGGTGTTTATTGCAGATTAAAAAGTCTAGAGTCACTGGATTTTTATACTCTCTTTTTCAGAGTACTTAAATTTTAATTATGTATTGACATATAAAGAAAGTTTAAACAAATTTGGACAAAAGTGTTTTAGATCATTCTTACCTACCCTACCTTTAACTATGTGTAAACAAAAATATGATCTAATAAGTTACAATTAAGGCATATTGGATGTTAAAATACCTTTCAAATATAATGTTGAGTGGGTATCTTTACCCCTTTCACTCTTAATAATTTTAATAATTTAATAATTAAAAAGTTCAGTTTAGAAGTATCGTATCGGTGATACTGGCCTTGAAAGTATCGGTATCGTATCGAAAACAAAATAAGTGGTATCACCCATCCCTACTGGTTGCTTTTAAGTTGCTAAACTATTTTACTGATAAAATCGTCAGAGTATGCTGACATCACGTTTCTGTGCGAGTGTGTCCGCACTGTATGTGTGCGCGTTTGAGTGGGAGAGCAGAGAGAGCGGGAGAACGAGAGTAATGTGCGTTTCTTACATAATTAAACGTAATTTTGTGGAAATAAAACATGGAAATAATTTGTCCTTTTTATCTTATTGTTTACTATATTTATTTGATTGGTCAGTGTCGTTGTGGGTTTTGGTTATTTGCTGTTGTAGGCTGAAAAGACATTTGAAATAACTGAAATCATCGAAGTGATATGGAACTGTAATGCGGTCAAGAGAGCTGCCTGGAACTACGTTCGCTGTGCGTTTCCCAGAAAATAATTGCACACCTCAGAACGTTCATCAGCCAATCAGATTCAAGCATTCAACGGCCCCGTAGTATAAATATGAATGAATAGGAGGACAGGGGCCAATGGGCAAATTTGGCCAGGATGCTGGGGCTGCACCCCTACTCTTTATCGAAGGACATCCCTGGATTTTTAATGACCACCGAGAGTCAGGATCTCGGTTTAACATCTCATCCGAAGGACGGTGTTTGTTACAGTATAGTGTCCCCATCACACCTGTATTTAGCGCCGTCCACTTGTGACCCGATCGACAAAAACGCATCTTACCTCTCAGGTAGGTCCTTCAGGGTGTCATGGAGAGATGAAGTGTTTAAGTCACATCATCTAGCTACTGGAGATCCCCAGGGCTCAGTGCTTGGACCGCTTCTCTTCTCCATCTACATGTCATCACTGGGATCTGTCATTCAGAAACATGGCTTTTCCTATCACTGCTATGCTGACGACACTCAAATCTACTTCATTCAACCAGATGATCCTACATTTGGTGTTCGTATCGCTGCCTGCCTAACAGACATTTCTGCCTGGATGAAGGAACATCACCTGCTACTCAACCTTGCAAAGACAGAACTGCTTGTGGTCTCAGCCAACCTAGTACTTCACCACAATCTCTCCATTCAGCTAGGATCATCAACCATTACTCCGTCCAGGACAGCCAGGAACCTTGGAGTTGTGGTTGATGATCAGCTAAAATTCACTGACCACATCACTGCAACAACCCGGTCCTGCAGATTTGCGTTATACAACATTAGAAAGATTAGACCCTTCATATCACGCCTCTCTTCATCAGTCTGCACTGGCTGCCAATAGCTGCTCGAATCAAATTCAAGGCACTGATGCATTTTCTGCTTGTTTGTTTATTAAAAAAATAAAAAAGATAAAAAATGATTGTTCTGTCCTATGTGTTCTGTGCTAGATTAACTGAGACTGTTACAGCACTTGCATATTGTTACCCTTGATTGTTTTTAGTTGCTTCTATTGCTCTCATTTGTAAGTCGCTTTTGATAAAAGCGTCTGCTAAATGACTAAATGTAAATGTAAATCTTAATTCCAAGTGTAAACAGGGCCGAAGTACAGCGAGAGCGATTAGAGAACAGACGGCTCTGTATCAAGTATGCCGCACACGTCCTGAAAAGTGAAGCCAAAGCGTCTCGATCGCCCCCAGGTGGCTGGTCCCATTATAGCTCATAACCCCCGCCCCTCCATGTATTCTAATGGACACGAGACAAACTAAACAAACAAATTACACTTCAAATACATTTTTTCCAAAGATGGTTTCTGTCATTTCAGGCAGTTTTTATCACACTAATGTAAGTTCAAGTGTTAGGTTTTTTTTAAATAAGTTTGGTTTTTATTAGTTATTATACATAATCAGGCGCTGGCTGCTTCACTTTTCTCCAATAGAAGAAGAGGTGTCGTCCATCTTTTTTACAGTCTATGCTCTGTATGCTTTCAAATCGCTCTTGCGGTACTTTGATGTCATACACTGATCAGTGTCCGCACCGTGCCTCAAGTCAAACACATCTATTGTGTTTAGTCACATGACATTCACAGTCAGCAGAATTGCACCAAAAAAAAAACACGTCCTGAAATGTGAAGTCAAAACGTTTCGATTGCCCCCAGGTGGCTGGATGCAGTATAGGTCATAAACCCCGCCCTCTCATTGTAATCAAATGGGATGTTATACAAACTAAACAATCAAATTACACTTCAAATATATATATTTTTTAAATAAGTTTGGTTTTAGTTAGTTTTTGATGTTATAAAAATGGTTATGATTGGCAGCTTCTCTGAGCGAAGTCTACACCAACAGACTTTTCTCTGGATTTTCGGGAGGAGACTGGAGCTTCAATTTTAATTTCTACATTTCCACAACTGGTTATTTCACACCAACATAATGAGCTGTTCTACAGTAAACCGAACTAACCGATTCTGCAGGAGTATGGGCGGGGCTCCACATCAGATTATAAAGATGTCAGTGCCATATTTGGACATTGGCGGCTTCACTTTTCTACAATGAAAGACAGTGAAGGTACGTCACCATTTTTTTTACAGTCTATGGTCCAAAACGGAGGTGTCTGAAATTGCATACTCTCTTGAGTATGTACTTATTTAGAATAAGTAAGTGTCCATCGCAAGCCTACTCTTTTATGAGTATTGTGAATTCGAACACACTTCTTTTGTCACATACTGTTTTTCGCCTACTATATAGTAGGGATTTCAGATGCAGCCTGAGCATCAATAACAACGATGGCGGATTTCAAATCACGTACTTCCGAGTGTCCCCGGCGAGCAACTCCCAGTGAGACGATTTAGATTTTCTTCAGGTATTACAGACTCTTATCACTGAGCATATGACAGCTACACGCTTAACTTTCAGATCACTTCTGAATATCTCTAACGGAAAGATCCACTGGGTTGATGAAAATAAAGGAAATCCTGTAACGAAAAAAGAAATGGCATCTCTGCTAAAGGCTCAAATCTTTGTGTGTTTACTCTCAAAGTCACAGACAACTGAGAGCCAAGTAATCTGGTAATGAGACTGTCAATCAGCGGGATTATATTCTCCACAGAGCCGCACCAGAACGCAGTCTTTTTTGCCCCTCCTTGTCCAAAGGCTTAGAGACAGAGGTCGGATGGATAATTGCTGTTTTCCTTGGCTTTCCGCTTAACCAACTGCAACATTTCAATTGCCCATTAAAATGCTAATGGTTACATTAATTGTACACATGGGCCCGTTAAAGGGTGAGCCGTATGAATGTATCTGCTTAGGCTAAGTAAAAAAGGACCATCTTGCTTCAGGTTAACATATCCCAGCATACACTGCATCGGATTAACGTATCACAGTGCGCTCTGCTCTTTTTTTGTGCACTGGACATGAATGAACGGCAGAAAATGTGTAAAAAAAATTCCTTTAGCCATATCTAGTGACCAGAATATGGTGAGCTCCCAAGTGAGCTCATAGTGAGCTCCCAAGGTCATGAATCAATATATTGTGTATAAATTCGGACATTGCTAAGGACAGTAAGGACCCTGGAGTGCATTGTGGGACTTTTTAGTGATCGAATGTTTTAGTACACTGGTAGGATTCTGCGATTGGGACAACACCTCGAAATAGCCAACACCTGATCAATGCCCTGACTTGTGAACTAGGGAGATGATTACATAGAAAATTGGGGGTGGGGCTAAAATCTGTTTTAAAATGATTCTTTCCAAATTGTAGTCCGTTTGCATATTTTGCTATGAAAACCATCTGACATGTTCTGACGTATGCGTTTCAGGCCATCAATCATCGCTGCTGGACTGGTCAGGTCCCGTCTGAGGGGTCACCGCGCTGACGGCCCTGAGAGAGGAACGTTCAAGCATTCGACATATCAATCACCCCAAACTGGCCCTTCCGCGGCGCGGCACGCTTCAGCGCTGTCCTGAGTCTGCCGTTGTGACGTTTTGATGGGGCGTGCGAGCCGGCGGTAAATCGGCATCACAAGGTGAACATCAAAACACACGTGCTCGCCGCGATTCCCCCAGCATGTTTTGTTTACGCACGTTTGACAGGCCAAGCACAATGTCTACTCTCCGCCGTCACACGCAGTCTGTTCTTGTTTACAGTGCTGTCAGTGAAGGGCTGAGAATTCTGGGAATTCACACATGGAAACTGTGCCCAAAGGGTGTTTTGGTGGAGTACAAATATGGTTTAAAAAAGGTTCTTGACCTTTCTCTTATCAGCACCATGTTAATGCCCTTTAGCAACTATGAAAAACATCTGGTTTGGGAGAATGTTTTACTTTTATTGCCACATGGGTTGAGTGACCAGATCCAGACCAATAGGAGGCGCAGTTGAATTCTGAGGTTCTCTATCTCTATCTCTGTCTGTCTGTATATCCGTCTGTCTGTCTGTCTTTATATCTATCTCTGTCTCTCTGTCTAACTATCTGTCTGTCTGTGTCTAACTATCTGTCTGTCTAACTATCTGTCTGTCTGTGTCTAACTATCTATCTGTCTGTCTGTCTGTCTGTCTGTCTAACTATCTGACTGTCTGTGTCTAACTATATGTCTGTCTGTCTGTCTGTGTCTAACTATCTTTCTGTCTGTCTAACTATCTGTCTGTCTTTCTGTCTAACTATCTGTCTGTCTTTCTGTCTAACTATCTGTCTGTCTGTCTGTCTAACTGTGTCTGTCTGTGTCTAACTTTCTGTCTGTCTGTGTCTAACTATCTATCTGTCTGTGTCTAACTATCTGTCTGTCTGTGTCTAACTATCTATCTGTCTGTGTCTAACTATCTGTCTGTCTGTGTCTAACTATCTATCTGTCTGTGTCTAACTATCTGTCTGTCTGTGTCTAACTATCTGTCTGTCTGTCAAACTATCTGTCGGTTGGTCTGTCTGTCTGTCTGTCTGTCTGTCTGTCTGTCTGTCTGTCTGTCTGTCTATCTATCTATCCATCTATCTATCTGTCTGTCTGTCTGTTGAATGTCTGCCGATCTGTCTATCTGTCTGTCTGTCTGTCTGTCTGTTGAATGTCTGCCGATCTGTCTATCTGTCTGTCTGTCTGTCTGTCTGTTGAATGTCTGCCGATCTGTCTATCTGTCTGTCTGTCTGACTGTCTGTTGAATGTCTGTCTATCTATCTATCTATCTATCTGTCTGTCTGTTGAATGTCTGTCTATCTATCTATCTGTTGAATGTCTGTCGATCTGTCTATCTGTTGCATGTCTGTCTATCTGTCTGTCTGTTGAATGTCTGTCTGTCGAATGTCTGTCTGTCTGTCGAATGTCTGTCTATCTATCTATCTATCTGACTGTCTGTTGAATGTCTGTCTGTCTGTCGAATGTCTGTCTATCTATCTATCTGTCTGTTGAATGTCTGTCTGTCTATCTTTCTATCTGTCTGTGTTGAATGTCTGTCGATCTGTCAATCTGTTGCATGTCTGTCTATCTGTCTGTCTGTTGAATGTCTGTCTGTCTGTCTGTTGAATGTCTGCCGATCTGTCTATCTATCTGTTGAATGTCTGTCTGACTGTCTGTCTGTTCAATGTCTGTATATCTATCTATCTGTCTGTTGAATGTCTGTCTGTCTGTCTGTCTGTCTGTCTGTCTGTCTGTTGAATGTCTGTCTATCTGTCTGTTGAATGTCTGTCTGTCTGTCTGTCTGTCTGTCTGTTGAATGTCTGTCTATCTGTCTGTTGAATGTCTGTCTGACTGTCTGTCTGTTGAATGTCTGTCTATCTGCCTGTCTGTTGAATGTCTGTCTATCTGTCTGTTGAATGTCTGTCTGTCTGACTGTCTGTCTGTCTGTCTGACTGTCTGTCTGTTGAATGTCTGTCTGACTGTCTGTCTGTTGAATGTCTGTCGATCTGTCTGTCTGTTGAATGTCTGTCGATCTGTCTGTCTGTTGAATGTCTGTCTATCTATTCTCTGCTGTTGCACAGATTCTTCATGTTATAATGTTCTCTGAGCTGTTCATTATTTAAGTGCATTACAGAAAGTATTTTAAGTTGGAATTCAGTGTCATTACTGAGATAAGAGGATGTAAAATGACCTAGATTAATTCTGCTGTAAATTCATTCTGCGGGTTATCCAGCTCCATTTTCCATGAACTGTCTGGAGCGAGAATGAGGTTTTGCTTCATTAAATATCAGCACTGTGATAGGAAATAGGAGCCCAAGTGGAAGTATGGCGGCTTCAAGGAAAATACCATAAAAGAGCTGACAGAACACAATTTAGAGTAAAGGAGCAGAGTAAAAACTCACATTTTTATCCCCCATCACCCTTACTGCTCTATCTCTCTCCGTTCTGTCTGTCTGTTCACTCTCTCTCTCTCTCTCTCTCTTGCAGGATGCCGTGATGTCTGGTGTTGATAGTGTCTGTATTTTAGGAGTGTGATTTGAGAGCTTGAGGGAATTTGGGTGTGAGGAATAAAAGACACGCTATGACACCAAACGCATCCAGACAGGAGAGAATGAAAGGGAAAAATGAAAGAGATGCAAACAATCCCTCACAGACAGACTTCATATATCGAAAGTCCACTGTGATAGAATCACACACTGGAAGCATCAGACATGCTGCAATTCTTTGGCAACTAACAGACTATGAAGTGATGAGAAACATTTTTAAAAGGAAATGCAAATGTCGACCCTGATGAAGCAATAATGTCAGATTGGGTTCAAAGCAATGGAAGGTTTTTGGCAAGAAGAGTTAAATGTTCTTCCTCTGAGGAACATCTGGACAGCGCGTTTTAAAGTGAGCTGTGACAGGCGTCGTATTGGTTCTTAATGAAGGTTTCTCACAATCCCTGGTGATGCTGTGCTAACTTTAGCATGGCAGGCACATCTGTGTGTTAACCGCCTAGAATATTCCAGCCACTTTCCATGAACTCAACACACATCACATGGTCTTCAATCATTGCATTAGAAAGCAGCTCTTCTGCGTCTCATTAACATGGCCTGCAGGAAAACACCGACATCTATTTCTGTCTAATTAGCATGGGAAAAATGCTGCAGTGCTGGAATTTCACCAGGAATGAAAAGCTCAGCAAACTGCACCATTAGGATGAGCCATGACTTTGAGTGAAATTAAGTTTACAGCTTCACACTAGCGAGTTTCAATGGTCGGCACATGAAAATAAGATGACGAGTTGGATTTTTAGGATGGATTTATAGATTCATTGGTTTTGATTTTGAATATCGCAGTTAGAGTAGCTACTGCATAATTAATCAAAATAAAATGTATATTACAGTATGGCTAAGTGCGATTATTAAGCCCCAAAACTATTGTATTTGTGTAATTTCAAACATTTTTGGGAATAGAAGTTTATAGTATTTTGCTTGTAATGAGAAGCATATTAAACATTTGTCAGTGCCACACGGTTTATTTTAGTCTTTCTATCAAAATAAAAGCTGTTTTAATGCATACAAGTTGAGAAATTAATACAGAAATATTTAAATAATGTACTTTATGTAACATTTTAATATTATTATTGCACTACAAAATAAAAATACAATTATTATTATTCTTATGACCTCTAATTTAATATAAAATATACATTTAATATAAAATGTAATAATACAAATGTGTTTATATAACTTAATAATATGCAAAAAACTCTTTAATAATCACACAACTAAATAAATAAATAATATATTACAATATAAAAATATTACTATTTAAAATGAATATATATATTTTTTTGTATTAATAATGATAATAATAACATATTAATATCTTTGTTGTATCATCGCATCCAAAATAAAAGTTCGTACTTTGTATAATTATTATATAAATACACACACATGCATGTATATATTTAGGAAAAAATTATATATATATATATATATATATATATATATATATATATATATATATATATATATATATAATATACATTTATGTACAGTAGGCCTCATTCATGAAACACGAGCAGAACGAATTTGTGTGTAAATCGTTCGTAAAGCCGCTCTGACGTACATTTTCGGATTCACGAAAATGTTCGTATTTTCAAAATGTTAGTTGGTACGAAAGAAATTTACACCTGCTCCCTACCACGTGTAAATGGTGTGTAAAACATTTGAACGTTCTGTTCTAATTTAGGCAAACTGACGACATTGCATTTTGATGCACTCTACCATATTAATATTTCAAGAGTTAATTTTTTTTTACTGTTCAACGTTGGGTAATCGGCAGCGCTCGTCACTGTCGCTTTTTACACGGCCGTCCAATCACAGTGGAGGAGGGGAGGGACAAAAACTACACCGACCAATCATCCCACTTGTACACCGACTGAACAATAATGAAGTTAATGCTGGTTTTTACTGCATTTTTTATATTCAGTAATATTCTTCAAAATGAGATACTAGTAACACATTACTGCCATGGATATTCTGTATCATATTCATAGCAATCAAAGTATCTCTGATGGAAAAACATTGCCCTTCCAAACCGCTTTCAAGCGCATATTAAATTGCTGGCCGTTTTCAGAAGAGCACCAGTCGTTTTTTAGCTGGCTAAAAATCCTTTGATGGACACATGATAATTTAATATGTATTGCAAGGCATATGGTCAATTAGCATTTATGCAATATACTGGAGCCAAACCTGAGAAAGAAGTCCAGAAGATTCCACAGCGTTCCTGCACAAGTCATTTGCAGTTGTAACTCATGGGCAGGTATTATGCTAATTATGAATGAGCGTGCACGCGCGTCCTATTTACGAATGTTTGGAATTCATTACAGTTTTTCTCCATTGGTTTGGCTCATTTCTTGAAACAGAAATTACATTCTCAAAATTGTAAGATCATTTGGCAAAACAGTCTTACAGTTCAGCACAACACTATAGCTCACTTGCAAAAGCTAATATCTCTCCCAAAATTGTTCACTCATGCTTCAGAACTAAATTCCTTTCCCATATAAATGGTCAGTGCCACCAAAATGGCAAAGATCCTTCTCAATTGATTTGGCTCATTTCTTGAAACAGACCGGACGTTCTCAACACTCTTGGTGCTTTTGCCAAAATAACGTGGATGGTTCGGCACAACACCATGGTTCACCTGCAAAAGCTCATACCTCTCCCAAAACAGTTCACTCATGTGTCAAAACTAAATTTCCTTCTCATTTAAACAGTCAGTGCCCCCAAAATGCTTCGTCCTTTTGGCATTGTGTAAGCACTGCAAGTCAAAATGTTTAGATGTTTTGTCACTATGGCAGAGGACCATTGAAATATCCCTCATGTCCACCTTTCAGTCTTAGCCCAGTCCTTCATTTTTGTCTAGCTAACAGAATACAATTGTGTATAAAACTGAAAAAAAGAAATAGGATTTTAGGGTAAGAGTAGCCTCCAAGGTTTGACATCACACATTGCACTCATACTGCCAAGGAAATTGTAACCATTATCATTCACACACATAAAGTAACTTCCATACATCAGTAAAAAGAAAATGTATACAGCATAATATATTGTAATATAACACACAAACAAAAAAAAAACAATGAAAATTACCGTCCTCACCCATCCACACGCTGCTGTTCTCAATCTTACTGTAAACACTTGTAAAATTTCTACTTTTCTAATGATATAATCTGGGTTCGATTTTTTTTTCAGAGATATTGTTAGAGTAAAGTATATGAATATATTGACCAAACAGTACACACAAGACCAGTACTGCATATTGATGAAAATATTTATTTCTCTCCACATTTGTAAAATCATTCGATTCATTCATGCATTTTCAACCCATGGGTTCTCAGTAGAATCGCATCTGATAAATTTGGTCCCTGTCTTCTTTGGCCGCATCCTACTCCAGGTCTACCTCTTCCTACCCTCCTTACCCTCTCTTCCCCTCTCTACCCCTCTCTACCCCCCTCTACCCCTTCCCCTCTCTACCCCTTCCCCTCTCTTCCCCTCTCTACCCCCCTCTACCCCTTACCCTCTCTTCCCCTCTCTACCCCTTCCCCTCTCTTCCCCTCTCTACCCCCTCTACCCCTTCCCCTCTCTACCCCCCTCTACCCCTTCCCCTCTCTACCCCTCTCTACCCCTTCCCCTCTCTACCCCCCTCTACCCCTTCCCCTCTCTACCCCTCTCTACCCCTTCCCCTCTCTACCCCCCTCTACCCCTTCCCCTCTCTACCCCCCTCTACCCCTTCCCCTCTCTACCCCTCTCTACCCCTTCCCCTCTCTACCCCTTCCCCTCTCTACCCCTCTCTACCCCCCTCTACCCCTTCCCCTCTCTACCCCCCTCTACCCCTTCCCCTCTCTACCCCTCTCTACCCCCCTCTAACCCCTTCCCCTCTCTACCCCCCTCTACCCCTTCCCCTCTCTACCCCTCTCTACCCCCCTCTACCCCTTCCCCTCTCTACCCCTTCCCCTCTCTTCCCCTCTCTACCCCCCTCTACCCCCTGTACCCCTTCCCCTCTCTTCCCCTCTCTACCCCTTCCCCTCTCTTCCCCTCTCTACCCCCCTCTACCCCTCTCTACCCCTTCCCCTCTCGACCCCTCTCATCCCCCTTCCCTCTCCTACCCCCCCTCTACCCCTTCCCCTCTCTACCCCTCTCTACCCCTTCCCTCTCTACCCCTCTCTACCCCCCTCTACCCCTTCCCCTCTCTTCCCCTCTCTACCCCCCTCTACCCCTTCCCCTCTCTACCCCCCTCTACCCCTTCCCCTCTCTTCCCCTCTCTACCCCCCTCTACCCCCCCTCTACCCCTTCCCCTCTCTACCCCTCTCTACCCCCCTCTACCCCTTCCCCTCTCTACCCCTCTCTACCCCTTCCCCTCTCTACCCCTCTCATCCCCCTTCCCCTCTCTACCCCCCTCTACCCCTTCCCCTCTCTACCCCCCTCTACCCCTTCCCCTCTCTACCCCCCTCTACCCCTTCCCCTCTCTCCCCTCTCTACCCCCCTCTACCCCTTCCCCTCTCTTCCCCTCTCTACCCCCCTCTACCCCTTCCCCTCTCTTCCCCTCTCTATCCCTCTCATCCCCCTTCCCCTCTCTACCCCCCTCTACCCCCTTCCCCTCTCTTCCCCTCTCTACCCCCCTCTACCCCTTCCCCTCTCTACCCCTCTCTACCCCCCTCTACCCCTTCCCCTCTCTACCCCTTCCCCTCTCTACCCCTCTCTACCCCCCTCTACCCCTTCCCCTCTCTACCCCTCTCTACCCCCCTCTACCCCTTCCCCTCTCTACCCCTTCCCCTCTCTTCCCCTCTCTACCCCCCTCTACCCCTTCCCCTCTGTTCCCCTCTCTACCCCCCTCTACCCCCTTCCCCTCTCTTCCCCTCTCTACCCCTCTCATCCCCCTTCCCCTCTCTACCCCTCTCTACCCCCCTCTACCCCTTCCCCTCTCTACCCCTTCCCCTCTCTTCCCCTCTCTACCCCCCTCTACCCCTTCCCCTCTGTTCCCCTCTCTACCCCCCTCTACCCCCTTCCCCTCTCTTCCCCTCTCTACCCCTCTCATCCCCCTTCCCCTCTCTACCCCTCTCTACCCCCCTCTACCCCTTCCCCTCTCTTCCCCTCTCTACCCCTCTCATCCCCCTTCCCCTCTCTACCCCTCTCTACCCCCCTCTACCCCCTTCCCCTCTCTACCCCTCTCATCCCCCTTCCCCTCTCTACCCCTCTCTACCCCCCTCTACCCCCTTCCCCTCTCTACCCCTTCCCCTCTCTTCCCCTCTCTACCCCCCTCTACCCCTTCCCCTCTGTTCCCCTCTCTACCCCCCTCTACCCCCTTCCCCTCTCTTCCCCTCTCTACCCCTCTCATCCCCCTTCCCCTCTCTACCCCTCTCTACCCCCCTCTACCCCTTCCCCTCTCTACCCCTTCCCCTCTCTTCCCCTCTCTACCCCCCTCTACCCCTTCCCCTCTGTTCCCCTCTCTACCCCCCTCTACCCCCTTCCCCTCTCTTCCCCTCTCTACCCCTCTCATCCCCCTTCCCCTCTCTACCCCTCTCTACCCCCCTCTACCCCTTCCCCTCTCTTCCCCTCTCTACCCCTCTCATCCCCCTTCCCCTCTCTACCCCTCTCTACCCCCCTCTACCCCCTTCCCCTCTCTACCCCTCTCATCCCCCTTCCCCTCTCTACCCCTCTCTACCCCCCTCTACCCCCTTCCCCTCTCTTCCCCTCTCTACCCCCCTCTACCCCCTTCCCCTCTCTACCCCCCTCTACCCCTTCCCCTCTCTTCCCCTCTCTACCCCCCTCTACCCCTTCCCCTCTCTACCCCTCTCTACCCCTTCCCCCCTCTACCCCTCTCTACCCCTCTCTACCCCTTCCCCTCTCTACCCCTTCCCCTCTCTACCCCTCTCTACCCCTTCCCCTCTCTACCCCTCTCTACCCCTTCCCCTCTCTACCCCTCTCTACCCCTTCCCCTCTCTACCCCTCTCTACCCCCCTCTACCCCTTCCCCTCTCTTCCCCTCTCTACCCCTTCCCCTCTCTTCCCCTCTCTACCCCTCTCATCCCCCTTCCCCTCTCTACCCCTCTCTACCCCTTCCCCCCTCTACCCCTTCCCCTCTCTACCCCTCTCTACCCCTTCCCCTCTCTACCCCTCTCTACCCCCCTCTACCCCTTCCCCTCTCTACCCCTCTCTACCCCCCTCTACCCCTTCCCCTCTCTTCCCCTCTCTACCCCTCTCTACCCCTTCCCCTCTCTACCCCCCTCTACCCCCTTCCCCTCTCTTCCCCTCTCTACCCCTCTCATCCCCCTTCCCCTCTCTACCGCCCTCTACCCCCTTCCCCTCTCTTCCCCTCTCTACCCCCCTCTACCCCCTTCCCCTCTCTTCCCCTCTCATCCCCTCTCTTCCCCTCTCATCCCCCCAAATGTTCCAAGGGATTCATATATGGTATTCATGGTATGTTCTTGACTAATTTTGACAATTGAACAGACTATTGTGCATGTGATGACTTATACAATGAAATGACGCTGATACGTTTTGGAGTGAACGACCATTAGACTGAGAATCACACAATCAGTTTAGATCAACAAGATCTAATCACTTGCAAACTGTGCTAAATGTAGGCTACCTGTACTTAATCAATTGCAAATATATACTGAGACACTGAGACATGTACTTAGACATTTGCAATTTGATGAAATGAATGAGAAATGCTATTCTGTTGTGAACAATTGCCAAGTGATTTGGAGATTTGTCCATGTTGTTTTGAGAATGTAATTTCTGTTTCAAGAAATGAGCCAAAACAATGGAGAAAAACTGTAATATACACACGTTTAAATACCAAATCCGTGCTATAAGAAGCATTTGTGAATCTGGAGGAGAGTTTTCATAAAGGTCCAAGTTACTCAGAATTTGCTCATATATTTACGAACATTTCATAAATGAGGCCCAGTGTATACATGCAAAAAAATGTTTAATATATACATGTGTGTATTCAATATGTAAACACAAACTTTTATTTTGGATGCAATTAATCATATATACACTAATCAGACATAGCATTATGACCACTGACAGGTGAAGTGAATAACACTGATCAACTCTTCATCACGGCACCTGTTAGTGGGTCGGATATATATTATATTTTCAAAATGTAAGTACAATGTAAAAACATTTGTATCAAATGATAAATTAATTGTTTATAATTGTATATATATATATATATATATATATATATATATATATATATATATATATATATATATATATATATATATATATATATATATATATTAGTGCTGTGCTGGGCAATGGATCAATCACGGGAAAAAAATTTCTTTACATAATATATATTTGTGTACTGTGTACAATTATTATGTATATATAAATACACATGCATGTATATAAGAAAAGAAAGATAGATGAAAGGAGGAAAACTGGAAGAAGACCTTAAAGTTTGTGTTTATAGTTATTAGGCTGTACCATTTACTTTCATTTACAAAAAAAACTCCACTTTTGGTCTCTGAAAAAGAGTCAAAGAGTCCGACTTCTTTTAAAATCTATGCCCATGTGTAAACCCTTAAAGAAAACAAAAACTCTTTCTATTGGCAGCAGAACATGTGCAAAACTTGAGATAAAAGCAGAACATGAGACAAAAGGCATGGCTTGTGGGTTTAAAGTTTTTGCACGTCCTGTTTCAATGTGATTGTGTTGTTTTTGTGTGGATGTATCAGCAGCAGCAGCAGCAGAATGTGATATTAAATGTTCATCGTATCGCAGTTCAATCGCAATATAAGAAAAAACAACAACCACAATGTCATTTGTTGACCATAATTTTGCAGCCCTAGTTTAGCGTTTTGTTTTGAGGTTAACCGCTTGATATTTCAGAGAGCAGACATGGAGAAATGGGCTGTCAGTTTATGGATTAGCAAGGACAGGTGTGTGTGTGTGTGTGTGTGTGTGTGTGTGTGTGTGTGTGTGTGTGTGTGTGTGTGTGTGTGTGTGTGTGTGTGTGTGTGTGTGTGTGTGTGTGTGTGTGTGTGTGTGTGTGTGTGTGTGTGTGTGTGTGTGTGTGTGTGTGTGTGTGTGTGTGTGTGTGTGTGTGTGTGTGTGTGTAAATATGACATTTACAGACCTGTCCTTCATGTGTGCTCTTCTCCTGATCATCAGTTCCTCAACATGTTTATTGTACCCTGTGTCAGTGACAGATTTGTCCTCTCACCGCTGTCTGATTTGTTTTCCCGGGGCTTCTTTGCTGTTCACAGATCAGTTGTCCAGACTGTGATCTCTACACGTCGCCACCCTCATTAACAGACACAACCCTGAGAAAACACGCATCTGTAAAACACAAGCTTCACTATCTGACAGCGTTCAGGCGTTTTAATGTTTGTTCCTGAGATTCACACAGACGGATTCACACCTTCGATGTTTTGATCACGTTTCTCAATCCGACTTCTACAAGTGACACCAATTAGCTGCTCCGAGATCTTTTCCGACAGGCCGCATAAATGCAAGACACGTGCAGGAAAACTCTTCAGCGCCACGCTGTGCGGTGGCAGATTTTTAGCGCTGAAGATTCACTTCTATTGTACGCCACTTCAAAGCTGCTGAGCTTTCAGAGATAAAGCCAAAGCCTTCAGAAATGAGGGTTATTACATTCGTCGTCTCCTAGGGGCCGGAATTCTCCTCCATTCGTTCAAAATTACATAGCATTTACAGACAGACCCCTACAATAAGTCTTCACTCCTCGACAAAGTGCGTGTGTTGTAGTTGTTTGCATTGGTCAGTGCAGAAAGCTGTCTTGATGGTCACTCACTCTGAGTACAGTTCAGTGGATTTGGGAATATTTTTATTTCTTATTTCTTTCTCAAAAAACGAAGCAAGTTTGTTTAATAAATTTTTTTAACAACTGTGAATTTGTATCTCACAGTTGTAAGTTATAAACTTGTAAATTGCAAGTTTACATCTCGCAATTGTCTTTTTTTCAGAATTCTGTTTACATTTTACAGTTCTGACTTTTTTTAGAATTCAAAGTTTATGTCTCACAGTTCTGACTTTTTTCAGAGTTCTAAATCTTGGAATTCTGACTTTTTTCAGAATTCAGAGTTTACATTTCGGAATTCTGTCTTTTTTCAGAATTCTAAGTCTCGGAATTCTGAATTTTTTTCTGAATTCACAGTTTACCTCTCGGAATTCAGATTTTTTTTAGAATTCAGAGTTTATGTCTCACAGTTCTGACTTTTTTCAGAATTCTAAGTCTCGCAATTATGACTCTTCTCAGAATTCAGAGTATACATCTCGGAATTCTGACTTTTTTCTGAATTCTTTTTTCAGAATTCTAAGGCTCGCAATTCTGACTTTTTTAGAATGCAGAGTTTATGCCTCACAGTTCTGACTTTTTTTAAATTCTAAGTCTCTCAATTCTGACTTTTTTACAGAATTCTGAGTTTATGTCTCAGTTTTTTCAGAGTTCTAAGTCTTGGAATTTTGACTTTTTTCAGAATTCAGAGTTTACATCTCGGAATTCTGACTTTTTCCAGAATTCACAGTTCATGTCTCACAGTTCTGACTTTTTTCAGAATTCTAAGTCTCGGAATTCTGACTTTTTCAGAATTCAGAGTTTACATCTCGCAGTTCTGACTTTTTTCAGAATTCTAAGTCTCGCAATTCTGACTTTTTTTTTAGAATTCTGAATGTACATCTCGGAATTCTGACTTTTTTCAGAATTCAGAGTTTACATTTCGGAATTCTGACCTTTTTTTTTTTTTATTCTAAGTCTCCCAATTCGGACTCTTTTCAGAATTCACAGTTTACATCTCGGAATTCTGACTTTTTTTAAAATTCTGAGTTCATGTCTCACAGTTCTAACTTTTTTTCAGAATTCTAAAGGGGGTTGCACACCGGACGCAAAGCTCAGTGCCGCGCCACGTCTTTAAAATTCGAACACATTGTTTTCAATGAGTGTACGCACACCGGCAGTGCCTGTCCGCGGCGCCCAGGTACGACTCAGGAAGTTGTTCAAAATCCTGCCGCGCCACAGAGCGTCATTTCAAGGTTTTATATTAAATTGATATTATATTTCCCTCAAATCATCAATGTACATACTGATTTCAACCTGTGCTACAAGGACTCACCCATCGTGCAGCTCTTCTGTCAGAAGTCGACAGAATAGCTTGCGCGTATAGAATGTGCACATCCGGTGTGAGATACCTGAGACTGTCGCTGAGTTTTGCGTCCGGTGTGCGACCCCCTTAAGTCTCGAAATTCTGACTTTTTTTAAAATTCTGAGTTCATGTCTCACAGTTCTAACTTTATTCAGAATTCTAAGTCTCGGAATTCTGACTTTTTTCAGAATTCAGAGTTTGTCTCGCTGTTCTGACTTTTTTCAGAATTCTAAGTCTCGCAATTCTGACTTTTTTTCAGAATTCTGAATGTACATCTTGGAATTCTGACTTTTTTCAGAATTTGAGTTTACGTCTCGCAGTTCTGACCTTTCAGAATTCTGAGTTTATATCTTGCATTCTGAATTGCCTAAAAAAAGTACATTGCATTTTTTTTTACTTTTTATGAAAGAAAAAGAAACAGAATTGCAAGATGTAAACTCAGAAGTCAGAAAAAACGTAAGAATTGCGAGTTTATATGTTTTTATTCTATGGCAGAAATAAGCTTCCATAAAAACTGTTTTTCATGATTAAACCTGCTTTAAATCAGAAGCAAAACTGCAAAAGGTAAATGGCTTCGTGCTTTCGGCCATCTGATCTGGCTTCAATCTTTCAGTTCCTTTTTCACACAGAAACAGATTTGCATGGCTGTGTTTTAGATTCACCCCTGGGAAGTTGAATGCATTTCTTAAAGATGAGAAAAATATTATCAGGTTTTTCTGAAATATCTTTTCATATATATTCATGAGTCCAACAGTGTCCTCTAAACATGGCCTGTTGTGGGCGTGTAACTTATCTACTGGTTTAACCGTCCGTCACACTAACTGGAACACACACACACACACAGGATGAATCATCACAAGTTATGACTGCAGAATGTGCAACGGTGTGTTGCATTAGACTCATTATTTATGGTGAACGGCACGAGTGTCCACCAGGGCTATTTCTGTATGTGTGTGTGTGTGTCACACGGTTGTGAATTACAGCAGCAGTCGGATGAGGAAAAAACAAATTAGAAATGCTGCCTAAAATAAGGAGTGCAGAGAGATGATAGATCATTCCCTCAAGCGAGGGAGAAGACAAACACAGCAGATAGACCTGTGTGTGTGGAGATACAATAAAACTGAATGAGGTAGAGCGAATCAAATTGAGGTAAAGTGAGGCACAACAAGGTATGACAGAGGTAAAATGGTCTAGGATGAGGTAGATATATATATATACACACCAGTGGCGGCTACTGGTCTGTCAGAGAGGGGAAGCTCATTTTCGGCCTACATCATAAAATTGTCTATTTATTTAAAAGTAAATTCTGCCCTACGTTCCTTTTCAAGAAAATGGTCTGTGACCCTGTCGTACCAACTAGGAGTCTTTTCAAGTGACTTGACCAGTGTCCTCTCAATGGCCAGCAGAGCTAGGCTGCTTAAACGGCCTTGGCCCATTGTGTTTCGGGTGTAGGACTTGAGTCGCTTTAAACAGGAGAAGCTCCTTTCTACACCTGCAGATGTAGCTCCAATTGTTGCCACTAATGAGAACAGTTTGTAAAGCTGAGGCATTGCACTGTCCAACTCCATGTCTTTAAGGAACACCAAGTAATCACACAGCTTTCCCCTGTTACCCTGCAAGTCCTGATCTGCGCAGTTTCACCCACGACGCTAGCCTAGCCTACTAACGTTATATGAATGAATGAATGAATGAATGAAGGAATGAATGAATGAACGATCTAAAAAAAAAAATATTAAACTGTTAAAAAAAAAAAAAAAAAATATGAATATGTAAAACTGAAACAAGGAATGTGGTGTATAATTGTGTGAAATGTATGATGAAAATCAAGCAATTTCGCCAAGCAAATATCAAAGAAATAGGTTGCAGCAGTTTTTATTTCGACTGAACTTGAGAAATCCGCGATGGGACTGAGCGCGAATAGCTTCAGTGATTCCTTATAGTACAGAATCGCTGTCAGTCAAAAGGAGATGCAGTCTTTCGACAGACCCTCCAATCATCACGCAGAAGCTCGGAGTCCGGGCCAGCCCACTCCCCATTCACCCCCAGAGACGCTGAGCGTCCGTGGGCGGGACATAATCGCAGCGTTTATCCAATGACCGTCTAGTTTCGAAGCACTGAAAAAAACCGTTCAAAGCAGCCCCATTGAAGTCAATGGACGCTGGGCTTCAATAGGGAAATGCACTGTGACGCTGCGGGAATGTATGAGAAGGAAATCGAGTCAGCCGACCTGCTATTTGTAACTGATTCTGAACGAACTCGTCTTTGAGATGAACGTTTTCTAACACATTTTTAGTCAATAAAATGTTAATACAATAGTACATATTTGACCATTAATTTTGTGACATTATAAGGGAAGCCGAGCTTCCCTTGCAGTCTTAAAGAAATCGCCACTGATACACACACTGTATTGCTAAAAGTATTGGGACACCCCTCAAAATCATTGAATTCAGGTGTTCAAATCACTTCCATGGCCACATGTGTATAAAATCAAGCATTAGGCATGCAGACGCTTCTACAAACATTTGTGAAAGAATAGGTCGCTCTCAGGAGCCTAGTGAACTCAAGCGTGATACCGTGATCGGTTGCCATTTGTGCAATAAGTCCATTCGTGAAATTTCCTCACTACTAAATATTCCACGGTCAACTGTTAGTGCTATTATAACAAAGTGGAAGCCATTGGGAACACCAGTGACTCAGCACCGAAATAGTAGGCCACGTAAAATCACAGAGCCACTGGACTCTAGAGCAGTGGAGACGTGTTCTCTGGAGGGACCAATCACTCTTCGCTGTCTGGCAATCCAATGAACGAGTCTGGGTTTGGCGATTGCCAGGAGCACGGTACTTGCCTGACTGCATTGTGCCAAGTGTAAAGTTTGGTGGAGGGGGAATTATGGTGTGGGGGTTGTTTTTCAGGGGTTGGGCTTGGCCCCTTAGTTCCAGTGAAAGGAACTCTTAATGCTTCAGGATACCAAGACATTTTGTACAATTTCATGCTCCCAACTTCGTGGGAACACTTTGGGGACGGCCCTTTCCTGATCCAACATGACTGCGCACCAGTGGACAAAGCGTCGGTCCATAAAGACATGGATGAGCGAGTTGATGTGGAGGAACTTGACTGGCCTGCACAGAGTCCTGACCTCAACCCGATAGAACACCTTTGGGATGAATTAGAGCGGAGACTGAGAGCCAGACCTTCTCGTCCAACATCAGTGCCTGACCTCACAAATGAGCTTCTAGAAGAATGGTCAAAAACTCCCATAAACACACTCCTAAACCTTGTGGAAAGCCTTCCCAGAAGAGTTGAAGCTGTTATAGCTGCGAAATGTTGGCCAGCTCCATATAAAACCATAGGATTAAGAATGGGATGTCATTAAAGTTCCTGAGCATGTAAAGGCAGACATCCTAAAAATTTTGGCAATATAGTGTATATTGTTCATCAAATATTTTTGAATATTGTTTTCAAATATTTTTGTTTTTAAAAATTTTAAGTCAATGAGCATCATCATTTAACATACAGTAATTTATTGATATTTTTTTCATTGAATATGATGTGATATAGTCACATTATTTTAGAGTTACTTTTGCTGCGTAAATGTTTCTAAAAAGATGTAAAAAGATAAGTTAGATATGAAGGAATGTGCAAAAAGCTGTCAATAATGCATCTGTTAATTGAGATTTGACTTTTTATAACACACACACACACAATTGCGCAACAGGTGGTGCCGGTTACTTGTTGCAAAACGTATCCTGTCTGTGCTCCACATCTGACATTTGTCTCTCGGGCTTCTGGGTAAAGCACATCAGCGTGAGTGCAGTTCCATGCTAACAGATTCTTTGAAACCTGTTATGGAGTCCATTGGGGCCCGAACAGGTTCTGATCGCTCATCACACACATCTGACTGTGAAAGCAGTGCGCTCATGTTGTGATCTGTTAGATGAATTACAATGCTTCACGATCAATTATTAAGCATCATAATTAATTACGAAGCTTTCAGTTTCACCATCAGCCAAAAACAAACAAGAACAAATCAAGCTATGCAGAACTAATAGGAAGAAATAGTCACTCTGCAAGTAATGAAAAGATGTGTTTGTGAATGTGGTGCAGAGTTAGATAAGAATAAAGCAATAAAGCAACAAAAGAAAAGACCTAAATTGTAGCATCTCACCATCAAGCAAGTCAATGAATGGCCTAGTGCCACAGACAGGGTTTAGATTAAGCCAGGATTAGGCCTTAGTTCAATTAGGGCATTAAAGTAGCTTTTATAAACGTGCCTTCGAATAAAATATTACTGATGTACATCTTGAGACAAAACAATGGCACTGACATATTTTAAGATATATCAGGTCAATTTGCTTTCAGTTAAAACAGCTCAAACATGCAATTTAGACTTAAGCCTTGTCTGTGAAACCAGGGGATAATGTATTATTGGCTATTGACCTTTTGACCTTATGTGTTCCACAGAATAAAAAAACAAGCTTGGAATGACATGAGGGTGATATATATATATATAATGACACCTGTCTGTTTGTGTTTGGACATTCGGTTTGTATCTGTCACATGTTCCTTTGTTCTGTTTCCCGCCACTCGCCTGTCTCCCCGGTTCCCATCGTATATTATTAGTTTATATTATTAGTTCATCTGTGTCATCATTATCCTCATTGTGTTCACTATTTAAGTTCCTCTCGTTCTAAACATAACCACCGTTATGTTTAGATGTGTTGTGCTGTTGCCTGTCTGCCTACCTTGAGATTGTTTGTTATTAAACTACATGTTGAACTTGATTCATCTGTATTCATCTTCCTGCCTGCACACACCCGCGACATATATATATATATATAAAATATTATAATATATTATTAAAATGTTTGTATATATTTTAAATACATGTTAAAAAAATGTATATATAAATAAAATTATATATATATATATATATATATATATATATATATATATATATATATATATATATATATATATATATATAAATAATTAATAACAAGTATGTAAAATTCTGTAAATTATGCAACATATTATGTATTTTAATATATAATTAAATTGTTTATATAATTTAAGACATATATATATATATATATATATATATATATATATATATATATATATATATATATATATATATATATTTTTTTTTTTTTTATCAATAATAACATAAAATTAATATTACAATAATATAATCAAGTATATAACTATACCTATTTTAATGAACTAATATTATTTTAATTATATTAATTTCATTAAATTATTCAATAAATATGATAAAACAAACCACTTGGCAATAAATAGTTAAAAAATATATACATTTTAATAATATGAATTAAAGCAAAATATATATATATATATTTTAATCTATTATTATAAGAATATTTTATATATTTTAAATACATGTTTATATATTTTATTATCAATAATAATTTAATTAATATCAATATTTTATTTATATGAAATGTACAATTAATTATATAATTATTTCATTGTTATATTTTTATATTATTTTAATTATATATATATTATATTATATTATATTATATTATATTATATTATATTATATTATATTATATTATATTATATTATATTATATTATATTATATTATATTATATTATATTATATTATATTATATTATATTATATTATATTATATTATTATTTATAAATTGCTTTTATTTAGATTATTGCTACTATTAATAAAATGTTATATTGGTTGAATATGAATTTTACTATACATTATACATTTATATTATATCATATTATTTTTTATATTATTATATTATACATTATATTATATTATATTTATTATACTATTTTGGTGTGTGTATAACCACTAGTTTTGTTTACTCTTTTGTAAAAATATAATATGAAATAATAAAAAATTGACGTATAAAGGCCTGTTCACACCGGGACGATTTTCGCGCGCGTTTATCGCTGACGTTTAACGCCTCGTGACTAAACAAAGGGCGCCAATGTGAGTGTGCACACCGACGCGCAAAACGCCAGCCGTAAAAGCGTCATTTTTTTAAAAACGCCTCGGGTTCGTTTTTTTATTTTGACGCGGTGCGTTAAAAACTGCCCGACCAATGAGATCAGCGCTTTAGTTCACGTGCCTGGAGCTGCTGAAGTGACAGTAAAACACGACTTGGTGGCGCTCAAGCAAAAAACGCTCTTGCCGAGCACACATTGATACGACGAAGAAGTAGTAAGTAGACAAAGAAGAAGATGAGATGATAATGCTGCCTGCCAGTAAGCAAAAAGTGTGTGAATGGTTGTGGCCATAGACATAATATATCTGTGGTTTTGGCAAGCACGTAAATACTGTCTCTCTTCTTCTTTTGTGTGAAAAGCGAGTGTCAGAAGCGTAAAGTGCCGCAGCACCACCTTGTGTACCGGGAGCGCATCTACTGAATGTGCACGTTCACTCGGCGCAACGCCAGTGAAAATCGCTTGGGTGTGAGCACTCAAGACGCGCCGAAAAACGTCACGAAAAACACTGGCGATAAGCGCGTGCGATATTCGTCCCGGTGTGTACAGGCCTTAAACAGCACCTATCATGGCATTTAAAATGTTCCAAATATTGTTTTAGAAGTCCCCAACAACAGTTTTGCATGCATGCAATGACAAAAAAGACTTTAGTTTTCTTATAATATGCATTTATTTTTACCTGTTTTGACAGCGATTCTCAAATGATTCCTTTAGTGATTCACTTTTCAAAACCCCGCCTTTACGTGACGCTAATCTGCGGTGATTGGTCAGATGACCCAGTCAGTTGTGATTGGTATAGTCTGTGCAGATATTCTCGGAAACGGAACGCCCATCAAAGTCTTATAATGACAGTAATTTGTTAATATGTGTCAGGAGTTATTAATATGAAAACCGCGTCGGTACTGTTTGATTGTAATATGAGCCTCAGCTGATCTCATTCATAAAAAAACTCCTCACGAAGACTCGCGACAAATCAACATCCCTCAGGGCTTTTAGTTCAAAAGTGTGCAGATGAGGAGACATATTGATAGATTCTCATATGTCTGTGTCAAATTTCTAAACAGAGGAGTATTTTTTATTCAATACTTCCTCAAAATGGGCAGAAATAGCCTAATCATGAGCGATTGAGTCTCTTATGTGTTGTTTTCAATTCATACTGGCAGCCGGAGGGCGCTCTGTGCACATGTAATCCATATATGGTACAGACAGACGAAGAAGATACCATGTGCCATAATAAAAGTCCATAATAAAAGCTTCCTGAGATCGCGAAACATACATTTGACGACTAATAATAAACACTCAATCGCGACGATGTATGGTTTGTCTTCAAGCCACTTAGTCTTCAAATGCTCATCCTTGGGCAGATGAAAAAAGTTTGCTTTTGAGTCGCACTTCAGAACACAGCGTCTCGTGGCCATGATGTTTTCTAGTTTTCACTGGCGTCTTGGAGCGCAATAAGTGGGCGTATCGTATTCAAATAACTTGACAAGTTGACGTCATCTAGTCAGAGAAAAAGCTTCGGTCTTCTAACGATTCTTAAAAATGACTCCGAGTCGACTCTTACTTTTGAAAGAAAATAACTATATATACGGTGCACTGTCATATTTCAAGCTATCACAGGATGTTTTTGTTCACTTAGATCTATGTTACACACTACATGAAAGGTAAATTTCAAAATTCCATGATAGGTGCTCTTTAAGTCAATATAAGATGCCATGGAAATGTGAGAAATGTGTGAAAAATCATTCAGCTCATCAAAGAAAGAATCACCTCCGCGTACAGTGCGTACAGTGTAGATTTAAGTGAAACATTTTACAGTCACCAATAAAAGTGAGAAGCACACACTTGCCATGAGGTAGAGACAGTAATTAAACATTTTTAATTATCCAACGTTCCCCGGGGAATAACTGGATTAGTGTTTTCTCTCTGCGGCTGCTGGTGTTGCGTTTAACGCAGACAGACAGAGAGAATTCAAGAAGCATTTGTGATTCTCAGTGATGCTGAACTCAGGGTTTATGTGACGTTACTGAAGCTCCGCTCACCCTAACCTCCTTTAATGTGACATCTGTCTTCAAAGCACTTCACAGTTCTGTCAGCCAATCGGGGGAAATCAGCGCACGATGACCCACATATCCCATGATCCTCCATTTTTCCCTCTTTGGACTGTCGTTCATTTATTCATTAATCTGATTTCGGCGCAGATATGAGGTGGATCCTTGACTGTGTTTGTCTCTTTCAGGGAGGATCGTCTTTGTTGTCCTCAATATGCCAAAATTCAGCGACAAAAACCAAATTAAAGGTTTGAAAAAGCATTAGTTCACCCAAAAATTAAACTTCTTTAGGCTACTCAACTTCATGTCACTCATGAAGTGGAGTTGGTGGTCCAGTGGGTTAAACCATGGAACTGATACGCAGAAGGTTGCTGGTTCAATCCCAGCGGTCACCACCAGTGTGTTCTTGAGCAAGGCACTTTACTCCATGTTGCTCCAGGGGGATTGTCCCTGTAATTCGCTTTGAATAAAAGCGTCTGCCAAATGCATAAATGTAAATGTAAAAATAAATGTCATGAAGAATTTTCCGCCACATCTTATTTTAAATAATAAGCTAGCCTTTAAAGCTCCATATCCAAAGGTTTGTGTGAGAAATGATTTACCTAATAACCTTTCTGTGTTCATGGGACAAAGTAGCAAATGTTTGATCTGTGAATGAATCATTCTTTTGACATAATGAATCAGCTAATAACCATCTGAATGATTCATTCATGAATCTGATATGGGTTCTCAAGTTCAACTCAAAGATTTTCAGCGAGTAACAATGAAATCTCTCTCTCACACAAAGGTGTACGTTAGACAGGGTAGAGCCTTTTTTCATTTTTTTGACATGAATGAAAACGAGCCTGTGAGGGACAGGGGTGTGTGTTCAGTGGTTTGTACTGCCAATGCCAATTGTTCAGCTGACAAAACATCTTATTAAAAAATTTGAATGTGAGTTTTGACCTTTATGCAGTATGTTCCATTGTAAAGACTGCAAATGTATCCCTCACAACCTCATTTTCGTACTCTTTAAATTCAATATATCGTCGACCTTAAGGTCTATAACTTTAGAAGACTTGAACTATAGTTACTTTTATGATGCTTTTGTGTCATTTTTTAAGCTTGACAGGTTTATACAGGTTTTTTTTTTTGTCTTCTCAGGTTTGGAACAACTTGAGGGTGAGTAAATGATGACAAATTTTTCATTTTTGGGTGAACTATTAGCCTGAATGCCAGCCGAACTTAGCCCCGCCCACAACATTTGAGGTCGGGAAGTTCGGTCTGGACTTGATCCGTTGTGCTAGCCTGGTCCTACCAGACTCTCGTACGTTTCATTTGTACAGAGAGTCTGGCCACTCTCCATTGACAAGCGTTAACTTCCTTAAAGGCGGGAACTCTGTTGAAGTTTAAAACTATTGGATCTGCCCAGAGCCACTCTGGATCTGCCATAACCAATCACTTCACATTAGTCCATTTTCAACCCAACTTGGGATGTTTTTAACCCAGCACTTTTTAGAGTGTAAAGTTTGGTCGTGACGTATGTCATCCAGTGTTAATTTCGTTGACGAATAATTTTCATCATAATTTTCTTCAACAACCTTTTTTCACTGACGAAAACGAGACGATAACTAAATAAAAACATGATGATTTTGGATGACAAAAACTATGACGAAAATCAACTGTCATTTTCGTCAACAAATAAAAACGAGGCGAAAATGTTAGGGAGGGACGATTAGGGAAGAGATCCAGTCAGAACGGATGTCCTGTGTAACAGATGCGCACATTTGATCTGAACTGATCTAAACACGGCGCTGTTGCGCTTCTCCAGGCTCACGCATCCCCAATCCAGCGCTCCAGAGCGGCTCACAATCGATGAACATTAGCGCACATTTATGCCAGGCAATTGTTTATGAACTAATGCTGATGAATAATGACAATGTTTACCTTACGATGTTTATATAGTAATATGTTTTAGACGGTTGTAACAATGCATATTTTATCTCCTCATCTGAACTTGAATGAGCTCCTGCAACTGCAACAGAGGTGTAGACATTTCAAGATAAGAGTCCCGGTTTGTTTTTGGTTACACAATAAACTGTATTTAATTTCATTCCCATTTAATTTATAGTTAGGAGGAAAGACCAGTATTTGACACATATTCAATAAAGTATCAGGGTTATAATAGTTCGCTAAAACCATTAAAAAAAACGTCATTACTTGAAATTAAAATAAATAAATAAATAAATAAATGAATAAATAAACAAACTTATTTGAAGCTTTAGCTTAACCTGATATGGCATACTGACAAAAACAGAAATACAAAGTTATAAAAACTATAAAGATGTTTTTTGAGCTCTCTTTCGTGTATGTCAAAAACAAAATGATGTCAAAATGTCAGTTCAAGTGACAGTCGGTTATGTAATGCTTAAATGCTTAATTTATTACAATTTAACTAAACTCATTAGATTTTAGGAGACTAAATCTACTGTAGATTTAATTGACTAAAACTAGACTAAAACTAAAAACAATTCAGGTGACTAAAATATGACTAAAACTAAATGGCATTTTAGTCAAAAGACTATGACTAAAACTAAATCAAAATTTGCTGTCAAAATTAACACTGATGTCATCTCAAGCCACTCCCTCTGTTCGCTGATTGGACCGGTTAAAATATGACCAGAGAAAAACAGAGAATATACCGCAATCCCAGACGGAGTACTGAAGGAAAATGAAAATTGAGCGGAAGTACATAGGAGGGCGCAGCCAGGCTACCGTAGTGGAGAAACTATGCTGGACCCAGAGCTGTTCGGACCAATCAAATTGTGAGGGCGGGCTTTATACGATGATGGACAGATGATCAACAGTAACGTAATCATGCACGTCACCAAAGAGCGCTTGGGTTGAATTCGTTCTAATCCTAAACGGAGAACTTGTTCGTATATGCATTCACCTTTACTATTTCTCTCAAAAATGATCGTTTACACTCTTCTTCTTCTTCTACTTCTTCCAGCGTGCGTGCAGTTGAGTTCAGTTGACAACTATGCGTCGCTCAACATACGGCACTTACTCCGTTGCTCTGATTGGTTGTAGGTCTATCCAATTGAGTGCAGAGGCATTTTCTTTCCTGGTTCGGTTGAAACGCGCCCCATAATCACAGCCCAATGGAGCAGTAATATTCTGACTAGAATCGGAGTATGGCGACATCAGGCTAGTGAACTATCCTTTTAAGATGTAAAATTACATTAGATAACAAGACTAAAATACTAAGGAGGAAAAACTTGTTTTGTCGTTGCTGTTGTCATTTTTGGGTGAACTATCCCTTTAAGTAAATGTATCTTGAATGTATCGTTCCCCACGAAATCAAAATGGAAGTTTTTTGGAGGCTTTTTTAGTATGAATATGTTATCTATAAGCTAGTGCGCTCTAAAACAACGGCAAAATTCGCATTTAGAAGATATAAGCATTCAAAACTTACAGTCTCTCACTTCCGGAAATATGGATCAATGATTTTAATGACATCTCTGCACTTCAGCTTCTCATCAGATATTCTGTCCAATCAAATGCTCTCTAGAATCTGAAGCACTGCCCCCTACATTATAAATAGCTGAAGCTGTGGCTGAAATCAGTCACTTGTTCACACATTTACTATTTTCGACATGGTGAATGGCACATAGTGCACTATATAGGGGATAGGGAACGACTCAGACAGTGTATATATGCTTTCCACAGGGGTAAATGAAGTCTGGTTTCACGTTAGTGACACATGAATTGGTCCAGAGACACGAGAGCACAGAGCGGATCATATGCGCGAGTTGGCGCAGACCAGAAAGCACATCGGACCCATTTGACTTCTGCACAGAATGCTGTGTTTCAAAGCGATATGGAGAAGATTAGGAGGAGAAATGGAGAGAGATTAGGAGTTCTGGCAACTAAACGCTATTGGCTATTTTTAAAAAAAGGGGAGGAGCTGTTCGATATGTCCCGTCTTCCTGTTCCAGTGGAGATTACGTCAACACATTGAATAACGCTGCGCGTTTCAAAGCACTTCAGTGGCCGGTTAGATACTTGTAATGGAAAACAAGGAAATAATTTTTGTAGTGTATTCCACATTCATTGTAACTGCATGGAAAAAGGCACCAAGCACAACCTTCAAAATACCTCTTTTTTTGTAATAACAAAGGTCATGCGGGTTTGGAATGACATGAGGGTGAGTAAACAATGACAGGATTTTCAATTTTGCTCGAACTATCCCTTTAAATTATTCATCTGTTTCCTAACAAGATCGCGTTTCTCGTTCTGGTTTGATATAAACCCTCTCCGCTAACAACAGAACAAGCCATGCGCCGCATTTAGCCGAGCGGTTGCTAAGCAATAGTCTGACGGCCTCCAAAGCCACCAAATCATGAGAGGAGGATGCGATCGATATCTTCCAGCATCTACACGTCTGTGCTATCAAAGATCAACAGCGGAAACATACTTGAATTTCATGAGAGGATTATGAGGTGTGTGCGTCGAATGTCAAGACTGGGGGGGATTTATTTACTGTTTGTAGCCAATATGGTGGAATTACAGACAAAGAATATAGTGGCAATATCCTGCACACAATATCTGAAGCATACACTAAAGTAAAGTAAAGCAAAGCCAAACAAAATGAAATGACGTTTCGGGGAGCAAGAGCCACCAGAGACAGATAACCTGAATCTGTAACGCTAAAGTGAGTGTCATGTGAGGCGAAAAGCCGTTTCACACGTGTCTGTGGTTGAGAAGAGCGTGTGAGATTGTGAAGGAGAACATTTAATATGTGTGAGTGTGCGTTTGAAGAAGTGTCACCCTGTAATGTTATACAGGCAAGCGATGACATAACGAAGACGCTTTTGTCCAATAAGCAGGGAAAATGTTTTTACACCTCACAGCTCCAAGAAATCAGTCTGTCTTTATAATGCTAATACCTCCACAAACACAATGACAGATCTGAGTGTTATATTTGTAGCCGTAATAGCCCAAACCTGTTCCTCAGCTTTCTTTTGACTCCTTTCCGAGTCTTTTAATCTTTCCAAAAGAGATTTGACAACTTCTACGTTGTGAAAAATTGATATGACGCAGTCATATGAGAGCGTCGGGAGATGAAGATGTCTGGTGACGTGACTTTTAAAACATCTGTGATCTCTTGTTTAAAGAGCACAAGCTTATAAATCAACCCTAGAATCTTTCTGTCACATACTACTCCTATAAAATATGCTTGAGTAATCCTGTTTTAGTATGCATACTTCCCTACTCTATAGTATGCAAAACGCAGTATGACCGACTGCATCCTCTGAGACTCTAAAGTGTGCAAATTGTGGACACTGCTATCCCATAATGCCTCTCGAGCTTCAAGTAAATTGCGCCCTGTCATTTCTTCAAACTAGGCTGCTATTTCTGCAGCTAATGGCATTAGACACTATATCGGATCACCCACAGACAACTAGGACACAATATGCAATATTCTTTTAGTAGTCCTACTAGAAAAAATTTGTTTTGGCTAAATAAATAAATGTTATTTTTCACCGTTCTTTATTGATTTCTTCTTTGCAGATATTTGATATATGGTTAATCCAATTTCTGCAGCTAGAGTTAATATAGGAATTCTCCAACAAGTTTCATGTGTGGGCGCTCTGTCTGTGACTAAATATGGAATTCCATGTTCATAATCACTGTACTTCAGAGATCACTAGAAGAATGCTTCTATTTTGGATTATTTTCTAACTCGATATAACATAGGCAACGGATTCTATTTACACTAAGTGAAAATAGCGATAGATTATTTACACTATGTAAAAAAAGCATTTTCTTTGCAATAAGTGTAAATAGTATTTAGATGCTATTTTATACTTATAAATAGTGACAGATACTATTTGCATCTCAGTGTTATTGTATATGAACTCTTTCCCCGCCAAACACACGCTATTACGCATCTTTTGAATGAGTTCAGAATATCCTGATCAAACACAGGCGAAGAAGACGCAGAAACGAGCGATCTAATATATAAGCAGATGCATATGAAAAATAATGTGATCATCAACATTAAACAGCAAATAAATCAAAACTGTCTAATGTTACTGAATGAAATGTCGACCCAGGACGAGCTATAGGACTGTGAAGCTTTGGGGTGTTGATGGAGTCGATCTACTCCATCTGTGTTTTGATCATCGTTCTGAATCCGATCTGGACGTAGTCTTTGTGCTTTTTTATGAAACTTACCCATATTCGAGTGTTGATAAAAAAAAGAATGCATGAAGCTAGAATTAAAAGTTTTTTTTTCTTTTTTAAAGGACAACTCCGGTGAAAAATGAACCTAGGGGTAATTAACACATGGTTACCGAGTAGATCGTTCTCTGGGATGCGTTTTCATGAAAATCAAATGTAAAGAGTTTTATCTCTAAAAACAGATTAGCTTATAACGCATCCCAGAGAACGATCTACTCGGTAACCATGTGTTAATTACCCCTAGGTTCATTTTTCACCGGAGAGTTGTCCTTTAAAGCAGAGGCTCTGTTCTTTCTTTTGATATATTGCATTGGCCATTTCATTTTTATGAAAATTATCAAAAACGCTGGCGCTGGGTGGCAACTTTTTTTTTTTTTTTTTAATGTTGGCGGGGAGAGAGTTAAACTGTATGCAATAATAACAGAGTGTAAATTATTTTATTTATTAATTTTTAAATGGATGCTGCCTTATTGTGACAATAAAGCCTCCCCTACACCTGCCCCTATAAACACTTTATTATTAAACAAACATTAGACACGTTATTCCCACTCAAAATTTTTCATCATTTTTATTGAAAATAATTGCCTTTCCGATCTGATATGTGATGGGAAAAGGGAGTAGAGCAAGTCCGGCAAAAGGTGGATTCGAACCTCGGGTCGATTTACGTCAAAACGTATTGCCACCCATCACCCCAACACCACTGCTTCTGTTAAAAATTCAGGGTCATGGATGGTCAAGGCTCAATGAAGCACGTGGGGAGCGAAGGCTGGCCCGTGTGGTCTGATCAAACAGAAGAGCTACTGTAGCTCAAATTGCTCTAGAAGTTAAAGCTGGTTCTGATAGAAAGGTGTCAGAATACACAGAGAATCACAGTTTGTTGTGTATGGGGCGGCATAGCCGCAGACCAGTCAGGGTGCCCATGCTGACCCCTGTCCACCACCAAAAGCGCCAACAGTGGCACGTGAGCATCAGAACTGGACCACGGAGCAATGGAAGAATGTGGCCTGGTTTAATGAATCCCGTTTTCTTTTCCATCACGTGGATGGCCGGGTGTGTGTGTGTCACTTACCTGGAGAACACATGGCACCATGATGCACTATGGGAAGAAGGCAAGCCGGCGGAGGCAGTGATGCTTTGGGCAATGTTCTTCTGGGAAACCTTGGGTCCTGCCATCCATGTGGATGTTACTTTGACACGTACCACCGGCTACCCAAGCATTGTTGCAGACCATGCACACCCTTTCATGGAAACGGTATTCCCTGGAGGCTGCGGGCTCTTTCAGCAGGATAACAAACCTTTCTTTCAAAGCAAAAATGGTTCAGGAATGGTTTGAGGAGCACGAGTTTGAGGTGTTGACTTGGCCTCCAAATTCCCCAGATCTCAATCCAATCGAGCATCTGTGGGATGTGCTGAACAAACAAGTCCGATCCATGGAGGCTCCGCCTCGCAACTTACAGGACTTAAAGGATCTGCTGCTAACATCTTGGTGCCAGATACCACAGCACACCTTCAGGGGTCTAGTGGAGTCCATCCCTTGACGGGGCTGTTTTGGCAGCAAAAGGGCGACCAACACAATATTAGGATCATAATGTTATGCCTGATCGGTGTATGTAAGGTTCAACTGAATGTATAGCGGTCTATTATAACTGACGTAAAGCAGTATGTATATTGATTAATAGAATATGCATCAGTGACCCTGGGCCTCCCAATAAAGTCGTCAGTGAATTAAAGGTACAGTAACATTTCAAAATGTGTTATGTACAGCATGTACAATAGCTTGTATTGCCAGCAGTTCACCAGTTAAAAACCCAGTAGCTTTACAGTGTTGTGAAGTTTGGAAGATGTTCACTCTTCGTCTCATTTTAAACACCCGCAGAGAGAACAGGGAAGAAAAGCTTTTGAGCTGCTGCTTCTGTGAGTAACTTCACAGTCGGTTCACTTCCCTTTTTGACTCTGTTATTTGGTTCTTCCATTGTTTTCATGAACGAATCGAGTCAATGAGAACAGTATCCATATTTATACGATTGCAGAGCCATGAATAATGAATCAAGGCATTTTTACATAAATATAAAGTTACCGTTTCTGTGGGGGAAACCATGTCGCACCAAAACCTCATGAATGTGTTTACAATATTATGCAAATTCAGATTTTTTTAAATGAATTATGGTGCAGAACACAGCGTATACAGTTTGACTTGTTTTATTTTTTTAAATCAATGTTGTGAATAATTTAACGGTAAATTGAACACTAGAGAAATTGCGATGGCAATGCTGCATCAAAGGGTGAACAGTAGCAAATAGAAACTTAAATATCTGCATTATCATTGCACAGAAATACCAAAATTTTATCATTTTATTGCTATATGATTCCTATTACATAAAGCTGACAACAGTCCATTCCTTAAACGCACACCAGGTGAGACTTGCGCTCACAGCAGTTAACACAAAGTTCTCCTCTCCTAGAAAAGACGGTCTGTGATAAATTCAGACATAATGCTGCGTCTCTTCTCCCGTCAGACCACCTCATATTTATGAATATATTTATTCCATGGGCTGTTTCTGATGAGCTTAGAAGCAGGAATCCAAAATTCCTTGTTAAAGACCAGAGCTCGTCTGTGAGGTAAACACAAGCTGAAGTGATTTTGGAGAGCAGGAGAGATAAATAGACCAATAAAGTAATAAACGAATCATCTAACTAAAAAACAGCTCGGCCAGAGCGGCGCAGGCGGAGGTTCATCTCTATTCATGTTATGTAAATTGAGGGGCGGCTTGCGAAAACGTGGTGGAGAGAGTGAAAGGGTATTAGTCATTTGAAAGGGTCCGTAATGGAGAGGGAGGAGAACTGTGCAGAATATAGCAAAGCGTTCAATGTTCCCAGTCGGGCCTTCATCATAACTGTAGATTGAGTTAGTGGGGATGCGTGGTATACTAGTACAAAAAGTTTACTGAGGTATCAAGAATTTAAAATACCTTCTTATTGCAAATGCACACATTATTCCAAGTAAAAAAAAATTTTCATAGCATTTAATCAAACTTTCAAGTACAACTTGTGTGGTGCAAAACCTCTGGAATAAGCCGTTTCCTTAAAGGGATAGTTCACCTCAAAATAAATACAATTCCGTCCTAATATCTTAAATGGGTTCTATTATGCTTTTTTTTGACATTTTCAACTTTATTAAACCGATAATTCCCCCCAAAATTTAAATTCTGCCATTAATTACTCGCCCTCATGTCGTTCCAAATCTAATTTCACAACTACCACTTTGACAATTCAAAAAGCACATAAAGAGATCCTGAAACGAATCCATATGAATTGAATGGTTTAGTCCAAAATTTTCTGAAGAGACTCGATCGCTTTATATGATGACCAGATGGAATTTAGGCTTTTTGAGCCCTTTTTTTGTTGCTTTTTGAGCACAAAAAAGTTTTGTAAAGTTACAAAGTCCACTTATTCTCTTCTGAACTACTGGAAACACTACGGATAGTCTTGAGTTTTCTTCCGGGAATGTTTCCGAAACACACTCAAAGCAGTGGACCAATCACAACACACACAGCCGACCAATCAGAGCACATTGTGTTTTTCGGGAGGAGGGGCTTCATAGAGACAGGAACTAAACAAAGCATTCACAAAGCCACTAGGGTGCTTCTCAATCCTTATTTGGGCATCCTCGTTTCCTTTCCTAGCTTCCTTTCCTCGCATCTTATCTCCACCCCTTCAGGATGCGAGGGAAGGACGCAAGGAAAAGATGCGAGGACGGAGGAATTGAATGAAGTGAAATTATATATCCTCGCTCCCTTTAGCGCCACTTCAAAGCGTCGTCAATTAATGATGACTCTACACCGCTGGATTTAGTTTGCACGTCGGGATTCTTGACCATTAGAGATACAATGGAGGTCCACGTCCACACCTGGCGGCCATCTTGTCACAGTCAGCTCGCTCACTCGTAACATTGTACATTGCATGTACTTTTTAAATAACCATAACTTGCTCAATTTTCTACCAATTTTCAAACTGTTTGGTTTGTTTTAAACGTCAGAGATGTAGTTATGACACTGCATACTTAATAATTGTTATTCATAATTTGTTCAAGCATCCAGAATTATAGCCACGTTAATAACGTTTGTAAGAAACCCAACCATTTGTAAATCCGTCAAGATTTCAGTGAGATAAGAGTATTTGTGTTAGTACAGATCACTCGCCTTACATCAGGTACCACAGAGCCCTGCCTGTGACAAGATGGCCGCCGGTGATGACGTTAGAGACTCCGCCGTAAGACGTCTAGCCTTTATTATCTATATCTATGGTTTCAATCACCACAAAATACCACATTTGTCCTTAATTTATTTAATATTACCAGTTATTAACAACAAATTATTGCCAGTTATTAACTGCTTTTTATTTGTTGTATAGTATGTTTCGTTCATTTTCGTGTGCTTTGATATAATTCTGCAACTGTCAGTTGTTGTTATTTGACATACATTTGTGTCTTGTACATTTAAACATAATAATGAAGAAACCGTGGCAAGATGTGAAGGAGGAGGAGAATTAATATGCGCATCACTTTTAGCCGATAAAACACTTCCGCAAAGGATACACCTGTGTATCCTCGCTCATGACTCCACAGGAAGCCTCCTCACTCCTCGCGATGCAATTAGAGAATTGAGATGTCCAACAAAATGGCTGAGCTCGGTCGGTTTCCGGGTCATAGGATGGAGGATGGAGGAGCGAGGAAACGGGGAGGGATATTGAGAAGCACCCTAGAAGGCAAGCCTGCAACCTTTAGCCAAAAAAACGACACGGCTAATGCTAACGCTGCTGCTGTGGCGGTACGCAGGGAAGGAGACCAGAGGCCGTTTTTTTGAATGGATGTCAATTGAGAAGAGGCTTCACAACGCTGAATAAACAGCTTGTGTGAGAAAATAGCTTATCATTTAATGAATCGACTGCCTGTCCACTAACTTCACTCTATGTTTTACGCTAAACTACTTTTTGATTGAGAACGATATGTAGATTTTACTACGATAAAAAGGTTATTTTATAAGAGATGGCAGAGAAGGGAATGTCGTGACAAGTAGGACACATTTACAGCATTACCATAGTATTTAATAGTAATATTGAGTGATATTGTATATTGTATACAAGTAAAAAAAATGCAGATGTTTTCTTTCTTTGGCTTTCAGGTTTTACCAGTAATGATAAGACTTGAATTGTAATGACTATTATAACTGCATGTATGCATATGACGCTGATATTATGGATTTTAATGAATAAAGAGAAAATGTTATATCGGATGTTGTTTAATGACAATAAAAAATGAAGTGTTCTTTTTATCACTGCCAGGTAAGACTTGTATTGTAATGATTTATAACTGCTGTGTGCCCAATTGACGATGAATTAATCATGAATTAATGAATAATGGTTAAAAAAATGCATATAATGAATTACATATGTATTCAAATACAATTGACCGTTCGCAAAGACCCGTCCCCTTTAGTTACTGTTGCTATGTTCGACATGCCATGGCGCTCTCACACCACACACATGTTCTCACGTAGAGAAAATACATAGCGGAGCAAAGAGGACACTGACAACACGCCGACAGACAGGACAGAGCAAGTTACTTTTGATATGAAACAAAGTCTCAACTTTGAAATTGTCATTTTTTTTAAGAAATTTAAACAATAAATACAGTTTTGTGGCTCTTTAATGTGTCGTGATATCTGTAGCGCCTCAACTAAAGCTTCTCCGATTATCTCTTCCTTCTAGTTCATTGATAAGCATGATATAAACATGAATGAACACCAAAAGAAATGTTTCAATCGCGGAAAGACATCAGTAAACACTGTTTTTCCAAGTTCAACTCCACTGACGTTAATCTACGAACTCTCCTGACTGCTTTGTAGGACAAAGCGGCAGATTCGGCGATGTGATTGGTCAGATCGCCTGTCAATCAAACTTACGGAGAAGGGTTAATTAAGTTTTTAGTGTACTCTTAAATGTATAGTTTTAGGTGCAATGCAGTGACTTGTACTTTACAGCTAATAGAGATATACATTTTTTGTCCTGCAGTAAAGCACATTCCACAAACATTGCAGTCCTACTGTACTTACTATTACTAGCGATATAACACCAAATATAGAACATTTATTCACAAGCCCAAAGCGCTAATCCACAAGAAACTGATTAACGTAAACTGTAACTGACTGTCATAAAACTTTGAATGGCGGGCACTGACGTCACTACCATTACACGATAGGCTGAGGTGCCTCCACGTGATCCAAGTTAGCCGTTGCGCTTTCCCCAATGGTAAGAGATACAAAGACCCTCTCATCTCTGGCGTTATTGACTGACTGGGAAGAGAGGTGCTGCAACAATGTAAAATATGTGAAAAATAATCAAGCATGAATTCAAGCATGAAAACCTATTCCAGGAGACCACCAAGGGCCCTATCATACACCTGGCGCAATGCGACGCCAGACATGGCGCAAGTGTTTTTTGCTAGTTTCAGCCTGGCGCAGTTATTTTCACGTCCAGTGCCAGGTTGTTTAAATGCAAATGCACTCGCACCCATCTGTTCGCTCATGGGCGTGCTGAGCTGAAACCCAGGTGTGTTTTTTTTGTTAGCGCTATATTAGCGTTACTATTTTGAGGAACTGAAAACGCAGAATTTTTGGTGTTATTTAAAGGGTGCGTTAGTAATATGCACCTATAGGCGGGTGCAAAGCGGGCGTACACTCTATTTATTACACACACAGGCAAGGGCGTAGATTTGGTTTGAACATTGGGGGGGTTGAACGTTGGTATGCTGCCTGTTTTTTTTTATTATTATTATTTTTATGTGTATTGTTATTGGATAATTTATTTCTTCCTATCTATCTGTCTATATGTTGAATATCTGTATGACTGTCTATCTATCTATCTATCTATCTATCTATCTATCTATCTATCTATCTATCTATCTATCTATCTATCTATCTATCTATCTATCTATCTATCTATCTATCTATCTATCTATCTAGGCCTACATGCTTTAACTGATTACAAATTCAACATATACAAATATGAAAGAGACAACATTTAGACATTTATTTTAAGATTTTTACATTCCACCTTAATGCATTTTATTTATTTTTTAAAGGGAAACACTTGAACAACTGTAAATCATTGATAATTACAGACACTATTGAAAAATGAACTAGCAAAACAGACGGCTGCTTTGGTAACTTGTTATACTTATAGTTATAACTAAATACATTGCAATGGATTAGCTAGCTAAAATATATGTGGTGTGTAGGCTACTTAGCTATTACACAATAATCTCATACCTCATTCTCAGTACACGCTTTCAAACACCACTTGCGTTGTTTTGGTGAAAGTGCAACTCATTGGTTGGGCGTTACCAATCTCGGTTCAATGGAGGAGGAGTATTTGAGTATTTTTAGTCTGATTTATTAAGACAAACTCATATTTGATTAGGAACAAAATTATTATTACAAAATAAATTAATTCTACATATTGATTTTCATGTTGAAATATTGGGGGGGGGGGGGGGGGGTTGTAACTGATGGATTTGAATATTGGGTTGGGGGGGTTACCTCCCCCCCACCCCACCCATAAACTACGCCCCTGCACACAGGGATGCAGAGAAGCACACAAAAATGTTTAAATATTAAAAATAAAAGGATTCCTCTCTGGAGAAGCGTTCAGTCCCTCTGCTCGCAAATTCCGCCATGTAAATAGCGAAACCTGCCATGGTGCGAGGGCAACTGGCTTCTAAAGAGAATGGGAGATGAGACTCTGATTGGTTTATAGCACTTTCTTAATTGTCATTAAGAGACTAGGTACAACCCTTTTAGACAATGCGCCTGGCACGCCAATGGTTTTTTCCGTCGTTAAACTAGCAAAAGTGGATTCGGACACGCCCTAAGTGCACCTTGCGCTTTAGACCATGTGCTCAGATCGTTAAAATAGGGCCCTAAAACTCTTCACAAACATTATGTAGTTGGCCCAAAACTACATTGAAACCCATGTAGATGGGCTGTTTGTCTTCTTTTGTGCTCTACAGACACATTTTGAAACAATGTGAGGGATAGTAATATTGACAGAATTTTCACGTTTGGGTGAACTAACCCTTTAAGGACATTTAAATCTTCCTAGTTGTCACCTTAACTTACAATATACTGATTCACAGGGAACGGAATAAGACAGCCCTAGCACATCATCCAGCATATGCATTTTTCAGCAGGAGATTTGACTGCATTCTGCCCGTCTTCATCCTTCTATGGTGACACTGTCAATCTTGAGGAGATATTCAGCACTACCGCCATTTTCACAGTCCTGGGGCTTTTTGCATCACAGGACGCCAGTGATGGTTCACTCTGCTAAGCTTGGAAGATGCTGTTGATGGCACCTGTACGTGCAGATGGTGTCGGGTTGGCGTCTTGGTGTACTGATACATGTTCGCCACAGGCATCTGTGACAGCCATGCCACGCACTGGGCTAGCAGCGCTAAATCAGATTAGCGCTCCTGATGGAAGAATGCTAGTTCCTTCATTGCGGAAGCACCTGTCGTGTCTCCCTAGTGCAGTGAGACGGAGCTAAACAAACACACATACGGAGAGGGAGCAGGAGAGACTGATCTCCAGAAAGCTAAAAGTGGGAGATAAGGGCATGGCTCCAGGTCGGATAGGACTTAGAGGTTATCTACAGTAATTACCACCCAAGCGAGAACAGGAAATGATCACACAGCGACACGCCAAGCTAGATTCACACTCGTGGGGACTCGCTTATTGTGGTGCCATGTAATACTACTATGCTGTGATTTAAGTGTGATATCATGATGTGAGTCCTATCCGACGAGTCCTATCCGAAGTAACCCATATATCTTTTCAAAAACCTTCTCCTTTCCTACATTTCACCTTTGCTCTAGCTTGTGATGTTCCTCATTTGTAAGTCACTTTGGATAAAAGCATCTGCTAAATGAATGAATGTACATGCGATATTACAGTATGATGGGATTTTTTGGGGATTCCACTGTGGTATCATGCTGTGATTCCAGTGTGATTTCATAATGGCACACTGTGATTCCAATAAATTACAATGATGGGACTGTGATTCCAGTGTGATGTCATAATGGCACTCTGTGATTCCAATAAATTACAATGATTGGACTGTGAATCGAGTGTTATGCCATAATGCAGAACTGTGACATTTGGTGATATGATGCAATTTTGTGATTCCTGTGTGATAGCATGATGCCACTCTGTGATTCCAATGTAATATAATGATGGGAGTGGGGCCACAACATTCTTTTGAATTGACTCAAAAATGATGTTGGCATTAGTGGAATTGCATTGGCAAGGTTCAAATCATACTTATCTGACTGTTATCAGTTTGTAACATTAAATGAAGAGATGTCACACACCGATCACAAGTTCACTATGGAGTACCGCAAGGCTCAGTGCTAGGACCATTGCTTTTCCCCCTATACATGCTACCCTTGGCAGATTTCATTAGGAAGCATGGCGTTAGTTTTCACTGTTATGCTGATGATACTCAGCTCTATATTTCTTCGTGCCCTGACAAAACTTATCATTACTTACATTCACAAAATTGACGGAATGCATAGCTCAGGGGAGCCCAAAGTAGGTCCTGGAGGGCCACTGCCCTGCAGAGTTTATCTCCAACTTGTCTCAACATACCTGTCTGGAAGTTTCTAGTATGCCTAATAAGACCTTGATTAGCTTGGGGTTGAAGCTAAAGTCTGCAGGACAGTGGCCCATCAGGATCAGGATTGGACACCCCTGGCATAGCTGATATAACAAATTGGATGACTAGTAATTTCCTACTACTTAATTCTGAAAAAACTGAGATTCTAATTATTGGACAAAAAACCTCTGCACGTAGTAACCTAGAATACTATCTAACACTTGATGGCTACTCTGTCAAGTCCTCGTCGTCAGTTAGGAACCTGGGTGTGCTCTTTGATATCAATCTTTCATTTGAAAGCCATGTTTCTAGCATCTGTAAAACCGCATTCTTCCATCTTAAAAATATATCTAAATTACGGCATATGCTTTCAATGCAAAATGCTGAACAGTTAGTTCATGCGTTCATGACCTCAAGGCTAGATTATTGTAATGCTCTACTGGGTGGTTGCCCTGCTCGCTTAATAAACAAACTCCAGCTGGTCCAAAACGCCACAGCTTGAGTTCTAACTAAAACCAGGAAGTATGACCATATTAGCCCGGTTCTGTCAACACTGCATGGCTTCCTATTAAACATTGCATACATTTTTAAATCTAGCTAATTACTTACAAAGCACTAAATGGTTTAGCTCCCCAGTACTTGAGTGAGCTCTTAATACATTATAGTCCTTCACGTCTATTGCAATCTCAAAACTCTGGCCAGTTGATAATACTTCAAAAATCAACTGCCGGCGGTCGATCTTTTTCCTATTTAGCACCTAAACTCTGGAACAGTCTTCCTAGCATTGTTCGTGAAGCAGACACACTCTGTCAGTTTAAATCTAGACTAAAAATGCATCTCTCTTTAACCTGAGTGATTCCAGTGTGATATCATGATGCCACATCATGATACCAGTGTGATACTGGTTTAAGGAGGGGTGGCTACTGTCCACCATGATGGGGAAGAGCAGACAGAGCGAGGGAATGGGTGCTCACTGCCAGACACCGTATCTGAGGGAGCTGTCGTCATCCACCAGGGGGCGGAGGGGTGTAAAGCCATCCATAAAGGAGCGTCCAGTACCATCGCATAGCACCATGAGTTAGGGTAAAAGGGGGAGTGATGACAGTGAAGGATGAGAAAGGGCCAAGCCTGAACTTTACAATGTTGTTTTATTTTAGTTTACGCGGCAGTCGTCCTTTACTTTCGTTTTGTTGTTTGTTTATTTTGTCATTTAAAGTTACATTTCCCATTCGCCCACCTCTTTCTTGCCTAAACACAAACCGTCATTACAGTGATGTTATTAGACTGTGATTGCAATCGCAATGTGATATCATGACACCACCCTGTAAAAGCAGTGTGATGAGATAAACACAGTCTAGAACGATATGCTCCTGTCCAAAATTCTGCATGATGATCACCAGTATTTACAACTTGAAAAAAATGTAATCTACTAAATTCAGATGTGCCCTGTGTGGTCATAGTTACATGACCCATTAAAACCACAGTTAGACATTGAAAGATGCATTAATCTGATATCATGCGCGACTCAGAGAAGTTCATCTAACCAAGTGCAGAGAAAACTGTTCCGTCAATACATATCGCTCCACAGTGACCCGAAAACTGATACGAGTCTGAACTGGACCGCCAGATTCTGATGAGCTTTGGCAGTAAAGGCCAATGAACAAAGCACATGTGTTTCTTCTTCAGCATGGATAGATCAACCAGTTCGGTCTAAAGTTCTGTCAGGCTTGAAATGCCAGAACCCCATACCGGCAGACAGTGACCCCTCGCTGATACAGACAACAGCTCCGGTATGAAGAAAGACATGCATACTCTGATGTCCTCCAGTACTCTGACAGCTACTGGCCCATCACATCAACCATGAAGAAAAGACCATCCCCTCTACCATGGGCAAGGTCACAGTAGAGGATACAGCAACCATGTGGTTAACATTTCTGTCCATCTGCTTTCTATCTGATTCTGTGTCTATTTAAAGCGTAGAACAAACCATGATATTTCCACATAGAAATACGAAAACAACTGTATTCACCCCTAGATGAAAGCTAAGAGCTAACACACGCCTTCCCCGAGAGACTAGATGTTGGTAAAAAACACTTTGAGAAATCGATGTTTTAAAGACAAAAAAAGCTTGTTTCCCCCAGCAACAGGTTTAGCACTCTCGTTTGGATATGAACCAACTTGAACCACCATATTTCATTCAAACGTGCATTAGTACACACACACACACAAGCTTAAATCCACATAAATGAATATAGGATGAAAAGATGAAAGGTAAGTAGGGGTTCCTCAGCAGGAGGCCGGATCAGAGAAAGGAGAAGATTAATCCAGGCCTCACTGAACATTTACCTTCCCTCTCCATCCAGAACATTTATCGTTAATGAACAAATGCTTCTACCAACCTATAAGAGCACAAATGGCAGAACAAAACAAAAGACCAAGCCACAGAAGCCAACAGTGTTATTTTTTCACTCGCATTTTTATCTTTTTTACTACCTCATATTTGTTTTTATAAATTCTTAATCAGAACAATTATTGCTGTTACTGATAATATCAAATTATCATAAAATAAAAAAGTAAAAAAATGCACAAAACATATTAACCTAATAAATGACCTGTTATTATTAGCCCCGATATTAAAGGGATAGTTCACCCAAAAATTAAAATTCTGTCATCATTTACCCTCATGTCGTTCCAAATGTAAGACTTTCGTTCATCTTCAAAATACAAATAAACACATGCGAAGGAACCTCATTGGTTCTTGCTGAAGCTCAAACGTGCTGCGCAACACGAGAATGAACCTCATTGGTTCTTGCTGAAGCTCAAACGTGCTGCGCAACACGAGAATGAACCTCATTGGTTCTTGCTGAAGCTCAAACGTGCTGCATAGCATGAGAATGAACCTCATTGGTTCTTGCCGAAGCTCAAACGTGCTGCGTAACACGAGAATGAACACAAGAATGTGTCACAGGTCGGAGCGGACCGCATGAGTCCCGCTCCTCCCTTATTTTTCACCTCGGGGAGGTTCCCAGTGATACCCCAGACGACCAGACACACGAGGACACTGGAGTAAAGTTTAAAATTTCAAGTCTTTATTAATTTACTTAAAATTGGGTGGAAGAGGAAGTGAGGGGGCTAAAATCCAAGAGGACTGGAGAGTGAGGACACCGCCTCAGAGCTCGCCGGCTCTCTCCGCAGGAGAACCTCAGATAAGTCGTTTCGTCCTTTTTCTCAATGTTTGGCTTCCATGTCCTGCTATGTGCTCACTTGTCTCTTTCTTTCTTTTTTCCCAGGGCGGACCTTTCGGGGGATTTACGCCACGGCTTGCTCCTTCTCCTGAACACAGGGGTAGAACGGGTAAGTACAGGGGAACGGGGCGACAGGGGTACCTCTCTCTCTCAGGCGTGCTCCGACGGCTTCCTTTCAGAATGGATCAAGGGGCCGGTGTCATTGAAGTCGGCACCTCCGGGGCATCCGCTGGATCTGGGTCAATACTGGGACTTTTGTTTGGCATACAGGTAAGTATAACTTCGCTCAAAGGATATCACTCACAGACTCTGTAGACACGGTTCATCAGTTTCTCTCTCCTTATTCCAGGCTCTGTGATAGCGGTGGCTCAGGGGGCTTGACCACGGCGGTGGTGCTGGATCGGGCGCTTCTCTAGATGGCTTCACACAGGTAAGTGCAGGTAAGTATGACTTTGCTCAATGGATATCACTCACAGACTCCGTAGACACGATTCATCCGTTTCTCTCTCCTTGCTCCAGGCTCCGTGATAGCGGTGGCTCAAGGGGGCTTGACTACGACGGTGGTGCTGGATCGGACGCTTCTCCAGGTGGTTTCACATAGGTAAGTGCAGGTAAGTATGACTTTGCTCCGGGAGTATGTAGCGTTCCCCTCTCCTCTCCTCGGGCCCTGCACACGCACACACAATTTCCTCCGACACAAGCACGTATCAATGGCTATTCAAGAGAGTGCTTACTTGGCTCCGGTCGTGCTACCCCCGTAGAGACAGAGAGTAGGGTGAGGTTCACAGCGTGAATGGTTAGGGCTAGTTACTCCGCCAGCTTCGGGATCGTACCTTCCCCAGAGAGTGGGTCAGCCTGGATAATGGTCTCTGGGACGACACGCACACACACAGCACAACACAGCAGATTCCAAGTGTACACTCTCAAAGTCAAGATGCTGACTCACCCACGGCACTCTACACACTAACCAGGTGTACTTAAGGTCCAGAGACCACTTTTCCCGCGTCGTTTATCTCGCTGAAGCGCTGGTATAGCGAAGAACCAACGAAAAGGACGTTGCTGCTACACCACCCCGGCGGCTTTCACTGTCCGCCGTCTCTGGCTCTCCCACGCTCACTCTCCGCGGTGGGGCCACTCGTTTTCCTAGTTTCAACGTCACAAGGCTCACAGATGATAAACTGAAGGAAAAACTGATGGAAAGTTGTTACTGTATACGTTTCTCAGGGTACTCACACATTGATCAACCCGTGTGCTCGTCTTGTTCTCTCTTCCAGTGTCTGGCTCGCGTCCTGACCGCTGTACTTCCGGCAACTGTCCTGCATGTAACTTCTCAGAATCGGACACAAACTTGACACTTGAATCACAATGCAAAACTCGGTCTGTATTATACCCAGCCTCGTCTCTTTTCTTCTCTTTATAGCTCTCTGGATCTTTGATCGCTCAGTCCACAATATCCACCTCGTGTTATCCTTTGTTTGCCCAGATGCCCAGATCCTCTCGCCGCAACGGCTGGAAGCGGCTACCACCACGCTCAGCTTGAGCCCGACCCGGAACTAACAGCTGCGGCTGTGTGTGACCGCTGCAACGACTGACTTCTGGAGGCCCTCTTTGTACTCCTCCTACCTCCCCTTCACCCAATCCGGAGATTGCGCTGTTTATTTAAGCACCTGCCGCTGATTCTCTATGATTTTTGGCGCGGGGACGGGAACCCGGAAGTAGTGGTGTTTGATCCGGGCGGAACAAATCTCTGCCACTATGGTTCCGCCCCAGGAAAAGTCACACCGTGACAAATGAACCTCATTGGTTCTTGAGGAAGCTCAAACGTGCTGTGTAACACGAGAATGAACCTCATTGGTTCTAGAGGAAGCTCAAACGTGCTACGTAAAACATGAGAATGAACCTCATTGGTTCTCACACGGCAAGCGAACATGCTTGAGCTTCTGTTTACCACAACTGATGTGTGAGTTGATGAATGTTTATATGTGAATAAATGCCTAAATTCGATCTGTTCATCATATAAAGCGAGAATCTCCGAAAATTTGGACTAAACCTCTCAATTCATATGGATTAGTTTTACAATCTCGTTATGAACTTTTTGAAGCGTCAAAGTGTCAGTTGTGTAGCTGCCAATGGAGGGACAGAAAGCTCTCAGATTTCATCTAAATGATCTTCATTTGTGTTCCAAAGATGAACGAAAGTCTAATGGGTTTGGAACGACATGAGGGTGAGTAAATGATAGAAATTTCCATTTTTGGGTGAACTAGTCCTTTAAATGCTCTTGAGATATAAATAAATGTGTGAGTTTATATTTAAGGTTATTGTACTAGGACACTATGCTGTTTGTCAAGCAGAAGTGTCAATGAGCTTCTTGTTGTATATCCAGACTTTATTTCCCACGAGTCCTACCTGCTGCTGCCCCTGGAGCTAACTGTGGGTTCAGTGCTGGTGGAACGGGGCGGACGATGCCTGACATCTAAGCACTCTGAAATCTCTCATCTGAAAGAACACAAGGTCAGAGATCTGAGCTCTTTATGACATGGACAGTTCATTTCAGCAATACATCAGACAGTCAAACAGTCAGTCAAACATTGACAGTTACTAGAACATCATGTCATCTCTGTTGAAATAAAAAAGACCACCATAGGTGTTCACCACCTGCTTATGTTGTGGTTTAGCTTCTACACAAGGCAGAATAACCAGCACAACCAACAACCAGGAAACAAACAGTCACCAACTCACTTTTTTTTGTTTGGTTTTAATAAAAGTGTACGTTAAAATGGCAGTACTTTTAGCAGAACGATCAAAATAAAAATAAAAATAGAGATGTTAAAAATTGGAGCTTTAATCACTTCTGATTAATTTGTCACACTATGGGCCCTATTTTAACGATCTGAAACGCAAGTGTCAGAGCGCGAAGCGCAAGTAACTTTGTGGGCGGGTCTCGGCGCTGTTGCTATTTTCCCGGCGGGATAAATGGCTCTTGCGCCCGGCGCAAATCTAAAATGGGTTGGTCTGAAGTAGCTTCATTATTCATAGGTGTGGTTTGGGCGTAACGTGAATAAACCAATCCGAGCGTCATCCAACATTCCCTTTAAAAGCAGGTGCGCAAGTTCCATTATGGATTGCTATTATTATGGCGTATTTACCAGGCGCACGCCAGGAGCGGTTCACAGCCGAGGAGACCGATGTTCTTGTAAGAGCAGTGAAAGACAGAGAAGTGAAGTTGTAATGTTGTACATTATGGTAAAGGTGATTTCACAGTCTTTTTTTTTTCAGTCTTTCAGTTTTTTCAGTTTTTCAGTCGATTTTTTTTCCTGGTTCTTGACGGACAAACCAATTTGTCAGATGTCCTTATATACATATATGTCTTGCCACTATTGGGCAAACAGGTCTTATCCTTAATTATTACAATTAGCCTGAATCATTTGTAAGCTAGATTTATGCCTATTTTTTCACATCTTCGTGGCACACCACAATGATTTCCGTCATCTCATGTGTTAATATTTTTTTAGTGTAACAATTTATGATTTGCAAAAATAACTGTTGCATCTGTGTAGATTACATGAGCAAAGTGTATGCGCGTTGTGCACGCTATACATTATGGTCAAGCATGCGCCCTTAAAATAGCATAATGAACAACGCGCAACGCGCCACTGACTTTAGACTAGGTTTTTTCTGGTCAGTGGCGCAATTGTTTAATGGAACAGCAAAATAGCACCAGGGATTGTTTGCGCCGGAACACGCCTCCTTTTTTGCGCTGAACCGCCCAGGGAGCGCAAGTTCATTCACTAGTTTAGCGACGTGCTTCTGTGGAGGGAAAAGCGCGCTTTGCGCGGGTGCAAAATAGGAATGACACATGCGTCGGTGTACAAAGTCAATTGCGCTGGGTGCAAGATAGGGCCCTATATGTGAATAAAAGCCTAAATTAAAACTGTTCATCATATAAAGCAATCGAGTCTCTTCAGAAAATTTGGACTAAACTTCTCAATTCATATGGATTAGTATTACGATCTCATTATGAACTTTGGTAGTTGGGTATGTAACCCTTCCTGTTCGAACCACCCCACACAAAGCAGGACTCGAACCCGGGTCCACTGGCATCAGTGTTAATTTTGACAGCAAATTTTGATTTAGTTTTAGTCATAGTCTTTTGACTAAAATGCCATATAGTTTTTGTCATATTTTAGTCACCTGAATTGTTTTTAGTTTTAGTCTAGTTTTAGTCGACTAAATATCATAAGATTTTAGTCGACTAAATCTACAGTAGATTTAGTCTCCTAAAATCTAATGAGTTTAGTTAAATTGTAATACATTAAGCATTTAAGCCTTACATAACCGACTGTCACTTGAACTGACATTTTGACATCATTTTGTTTTTGACATTAAAAATACACGAAAGATCTCAATTCATTTTTTTTGTCTGTTTTTTAAAAACAGCTATATAGTTTTATAACTTTGTATTTCTGTTTTAGACAGTAAGCCATATCAGGTTAAGCTAAAGCTTCAAATAAGTTTGTTTATTTATTTTATTTTTTCAGTTAACATTTATTTAATTTCAAGTAATGAAGTTTTTTTTATGGTTTTAGTGAACTATTATAACCCTGATACTTTATTGAATATGTGTCAAATACTGGTCTTTCCTCCTGACTATAAATTAAATGTGAATTAAATTAAATACATTTTATTGTGTAACCAAAAACGAATATATAATGCGTGACTTTTAATGATAAAAAAGCTCGAAATACATCAGGACCCTTATTTTGAAATGTTTGCGCCTCTGTTGCAGTTGCAGGAGCTCATTCAAGTTCAGGAGATAAAATATGCTTTGTAGGCTAGTGACAATGCCCCCGAATTTTTGAGATACCCCTACCGGAGGTAGAACTAAACCCAACAATGTTTTTCCTCATCTCTAAGGTGTCCCATATATAAAATGGATTCTTGGCTAAAAATATTTTACTGCTAAGATTGTTAAATTAACAGATATTGTTATACACACCAAAACCAAAAAAGGACTAAAATATAGCCTGTCCGTATGGGAGTTAAGGCATATAAACTAATGCAGATCAATCACACAAGCTCTGAGAGCTTTGAAACTTGACTTGTTTGTAGTCAGGAAGTTGTTTTAGCTACTAGAAAAGGCTGGATGTGAATATCTTGAGGTATGGAATAAATAGAGACATATAAACACATACCTAAAATAAGCGGACATGCACAAATTGAATACCTATGCAGAATGTTTTCATTTACTCTGTGGTTGCTTTGCCAGGTATTATCATAGAAACACATATGATGACTTGTTGGAAAGGTGGGGTTGTGCTGAATCCAGCAATACCAAATATGTAAATATAGCATGACGAATCAGAGTGTTCTGTCACTCAATGTATGAGGTGTCCAAAATGAAAGAACACCAGACAAAATAGTCTCAAGTCCAAATCACATTATCATTGGTGAGAAGAATATTGACAAATGCATTGTTACTGCAAAGCAAGTTACATTAGGTAAGTGCTGATCTATATTTGATACTTTGATACTACTATGATACTTTTAATAATGATACATTTCATAAGGCACAGTATACTATACAATTCATGCAAAACACAGATCCAATTGAATACGGTTAACATTGGAATGGAAAACCTTTATTAAAATATGTTTATCCACTTGAATTTTGTTTTGGTCAAGTCATTACTGAATAATGGAAAATAATGTTGTTAGCTTTTTTCTGTCCAGACCAGCAGTGGGCAGTAGAGCCTACACTGCTTACTTCACCCCATTGGTGTGATCTTTGAGTAAATAAGAACAAGGTATTAGATATATTTAATTTGAGTTTTTGATTGGTCTAGTGAGTTGACTACTGTTAGGCTAAAGGTTGGATCCAGCTGTAGCTAGCTACTTGATTGTCTTTATCGATATCTTCATAACCAGACAGGTAAATCATTACAAATATTATGTCCAATGAAAAGGCTGACCTAGCCTATTACAAGTTGCTAAATAGCTAGTTGAAGAAACTGCTTAGCCTAGCTAAAAAAATACTTAGCCCTCTGACTAATGTTGCATGTGTAATTCAACTTGATTTGCATTTCAATTAAAATTATGCATTAGAAGGTATTCAATTAAAAGGTATGCATATCACGATGGCTTACCTAGCAAGCATCTGAAAGCTCTATGGTGATGGTGGACTTTTTGACATACTAACTGAGTCAGACGTGTATGCAGAGGAAACAGCTCGACAGTTGCTTCAAGGGAAACAGCTGGCAAGAGGAGTAAGAAGCATAAAGCTAGCCTCTGAGGCTCTGTTCAGGCTCTTCTGGCAAGCCATGCAATCATGGCTTGAAAAACAAGGCCAATGTGCAATGACTGAAGCTCAAGAGCAAATCCTACGAGATGTACAGCATGCATTTCATGGTAATGACAAGGCCACTGCTCAACAGCTCATCAGTGAGGTGGAGACTGAACTTCCTGAGATCCAGAAAATAATCCAGATGTTCATAAATGAGGGAGTTAAGCAATCAGCAACCTTTGGATACTGGTTAATGTTCCTCAATGGTGCTGATCTATTGCTAAGGATTCTTCGTTCAGAGCGTGAAGCTGACTTTCAACTTCACCTGAATTGCATGTGTGAAGTGATGCCTTGGTTCAGAGCTGCTGGTAGGACCAATTATGGCAAGTACATGCCAGTCTATGTTGCAGAAATGAAAGCACTTGAACATGAACAACAAGAATTATAGAGAAAGTATAGAGATGAGGAAAAACATTGTTGGGTTTAGTTCTACCTCCGGTAGGGGTATCTCAAAAACTAAAGCACTTTTTTACTATTTGTCACTAGCCTATTGTTACAACAGTCTAAAACATATTACTATATAAACATCGTAAAGTAAACATTGTCATTATTCATCAGCATTAGTTCATAAACAATTGCCTGGCATAAATGTGTGTTAATCATTGATTGTGATCCGCTCTGGAGCGCTGGATTCGGGATGAGCCTGTAGATTTCCAGCGGTTATTCAGCACGTTTAAATCAAATGTGCTCATCTGTTACACAGGACATCAGTTCTGACTGGATCTCTTCCCTAATCGTCCCTCCCTAACATTTTCCCGGAAAATGGGCAAAGAGGCGGGACGTGGATGGAGCTGAGGTGCCTGGTTGCTGAAACCACGCCCACCTAGCTGGGCCATAGTGGCAATCCACCTGTCACTCAAAGTGGCCACGCCCTTGATTATGCAGAACTTTAAGGCTTAATATAATTGAAACGGATGAGCTTAAAAAAAATCACCCCCTCACAGTTGTCACGAAGGGCAAAATTAGCTGTATAGACCAAAACCACTTTATGTACCAGGCTGTAAACATATTTTTGTCTGCTGTAAAGTTGGACATTTTAACATGGGGGAGATTCAGATTTGACTCCCTTTTGTCCCAGTCAATGAATTGCAGTTTAAGTCAGAGACCGCGGGAGGTTGCCGCTTGATGAAAACACATTTACAGAATAAATTCCTTGATGTGCAACCAAAAACTCACGAGACCTTGCCTCAGCAGAGGATGTGATTGGATAACTGGACCAGCAGAACAACTCAGCATCTCAAGTTTGATCATTCTGAAATGCTTGAGCCAAAGTCTGTCACCAGAAAAATTTGGTTTAATTCCCTCCAGAAGCGTCTCATGCGATTGCGTTTCCAAACACCAGGCATCCGAACACAAGATAACATGACAGCGGTTATTGCATTTCGTCTGCGTGCCCTGAGACACAAGTAATTTACGATGTAGTACAAAAATCCCAACTGCAGAAACGTCCATTTTTATTACATATATTTCGCACCAATTTCCCAGGAAGTGACGATTTTGTTCTCTTGAACACATGGGATGGAAACACTTCAAGCGATATTCCAATTTTGTGCATAAATTACTTTTTGTGTCACAGTGTTTTCACTTCTCAGCAGCATAAACATGCAAATGACTTTCTCTGCATATTAAGCTGGAATAGGAGAAAGTGTTTTAACATTGAGATGAAACCGTGTAAATAATAGGCCTAAGTGTTCATTATTATGGTTTATTTTTAGAAGTTAATGATTCGAACCCACATAAAGGCCAGCGAGGAGAGTAAAGCAACAGAAACAGATTCTCACTGTACAGTTGTGCTGAAATCACATTGACTCACTCTCTCTCATAATATCTATGCTGTGTTCCTTCATTTGAACTTCATTGATCCAAACATATTGATTTTTTATGCTCACAAAATGACTTTTACCAGCTTTGCCGTTAGATGTGGTTATGCAGGCAGCTGTGAGAGAGAAAATCTGCCCTGAAAGATGGATAATGCTGACCACAGTTAAGATGAAGACATAGATTAGGTTGTTTCAGGTGGAGCTTTGTCATTTTAATTGCGTTGTACCTTTGCTTTATTCAAAGTGATTTGGTGCAGGAGAATATTCTGATATATTTCCCTTACCCACTGCACAAACAAACGAGGCCTGAGTTGGAAACGATGCTTATCTCGAGCCAAATCGACTCGCCACCTGAGAGGGCCGTATCACTCAGATGACCTGCTTTTCAGAGTCACATATTTTTATCTCACGTTCAGTGTAGCCAGATGAGACCTATGATATTCCTTACCACGATGGGATCCTTATGGGCCATTCATGTAGATTGTGATTTTATCGTTGGACGTCGTCAGTCTCTGTATTTATTGGTTGTAGTGGGTGTTCCTACTGCTCACATCATGACGTTACTGGTGGGCTTCACAGCGAGTGAGTGTCTGATCACAAATGGGATATTGCTGGTTAAAAAAAGGTAATCTATAAATACATTTAAAACAATTAGTACAAAACATATGTTTACACAGACATTTAGAGGCAGTATAAACACTCTTTCCCTGCCATTGACGGAAATTTCCATAATTTATGAGACAACGCTTCCTCGGATACTATTGTCTCGCAATGTAATTTTCCGGCTTTCCGTGTTTTCACTGTTAAGGCCTGTTCACACCGGGACGATTTTCGCACGCGTTTATCGCCGACGTTTAACGCCTCGGGACTAAACAATGGGCGCCAATGTGAGTGTTCACACCGACGCGCAAAACGGCAGGCGTAAAAGCGTCATTTTTTAAAAAACGCCTCGGGTTCGTTTTTTTATTTTGACGCGGCGCGTAAAAAACTGTCCGACCAATGAGAACGGCGCTTTTGTTCACGTGCCTGGAGCTGCTGAAGTGACAGTAAAACACGACTTGGTGGCGCTCGAGCACAAAACGGTCTTGCCGAGCACACATTGATACGACGAAGAAGTAGTAAGTAGACAAAGAAGAAGATGAACTGCTAATGCTGCTTGCCAGTTAGCAAAAAGTGTGTGAATGGTTTTGTCCATATGTCTATGGTTTTGGCAAGCACGTAAATACTGTCTCTCTTCTCCTTCTGTGTGACAAGCGAGTGTCAGAGGCTAAAAGTGCCGCAGCACCATCTTGTGTACCGGGAGCGCATCGACTGAATGTGCACGTATAGCTTGGGTGTGAACACTCAAGACGCGCCGAAAAACGGCACGAAAAACGGCACGAAAAACGCTGGCGATAAGCGCGCACGATATTCGTCCCGGTGTGTACAGGCCTTTATACCATTGGGGGCGATATTAGGCACCCTTTGAGTAGAGAATCTCCAGACTAAAAGACATGTGAAGAAGCAGAAAATAAGGATCTCATATAAGCAGATGCATTTGTAAACTAAAACGATCTTCAACATTAAACAGCATAAGAATCAAAACTGCCTAATGTTACTGAATGAAATGTCTACCCAGGACAAGCTATAGGACTGTGAAGCTTTGGGGGTGTTGATGGACTCCATCTACTCCATCTGTGTTTTGATTATCGTTCTGAATATGATCTGGATGTAGTCTTTGACAAAAATGCAATTTTCCCAGCCTTTTGCTCAAAATGTTGCTTTTTGTTTAAAAAAAAAAAGAAAACGGGAAAAGTGTAGCGCCCACGCCTCTCGCCTCTCACAGCTCAAAATGCTTACACGTCTGTCGAGTGTAACTGGTGTGCAATGTCATCAGAACTTTTTTGTACTGCGAGAGGCACGGATGCTACACTTTTTCCTTAAGTTGAATACAGAAGACGGTCCGCCGGAAGTTAGACATTTTACTTTATATAGTTTTAAATATGGATATTTTTCTTACACAAACGCTTCAGAAGGCCTTTATTAACCCCCCAGAGCCGCGTGGAGCAGTTATATGATGGATAGATTCACTTTTATGGACTTCAAAAACAGAGCAACATTCACTGCCATTATAAAGCTTGGATTAGCCAGGACATTTTTTAATATAACTCAGATTGTGTTCGTCTGAAAGAAGAATGTCACATACACCTAGGATGACTTGAGTGTGAGTAAATCATGGGCTAATTTTCATTTTTGGGTGAACTAACCCTTTAACACCCACCAACATGTCAAATGCGGGTGTATTCAGCAGTGGCATGTAACAGTCACTCTTACTAGCCACTTTGGCGGCTTGAATTTTATATATAATACGTACATTTTTCAATTTAGTCTTTTAAAAAGGTATCTGAAATAATAAACTAAGAACAATAGCATATTGATATCGATACCGAAATGCTTCTAATACTCATTTTCCACAGAATAGACACACAATACCAACATCTCTTTCTCTCTCTCTCATCTCTCCAACAGCGAGTGACAAACAAACCTGTCTCCTCTCACTCACTCGTTTAATTTGCTCCGGATGAATATTGTTGGTGTTACAGGGCTTGAATTTCGTGGGATTGTGTGTAATGCGCATAATTTGACTCATTCCCGCAGATTTTGTTCACACCCAAAGTGCGCACATAAATAGCACTAAATAGAGTTATTTTTCACTGCTTATTGTGCTTAAACAGTCAAATACACACTAGGAATGTGGCGGTGAGGAAATTTCCCCACCGGTTAATCGACGTGGGACAACACTGGTAATACCGGTATCACAGACTGGGCTTTTAAATCACTAATTCTATCTAACTGAAAGTAACATGCACACAGCCGCTCAGGCTTTCATAACGGAGCGGGAGCAAAGCGAGTGGTTTCAATGAATTCCTATGGAAGTTAAGCTTCCATAGCAATGAACTGAAAACGTAGCAAGCCTAATACTCACAAAATAATCTCAAAATGCCGGTCTTGGTGAGGATCCTCGTAAACACAGTCAGTTATGTTTTACGTGAACGTAAACAGTTGAGAAAAAAAGCGTTTGTGTAACAGAATAATGGATCCATGCGTCAGGTCTTAAAGTGACAGCAGCCTAATATAACTGTTGCCATTAAAAATATCTATATGGCAGTTTTTCCTCATGGTATCGATGTCAAAATTGTGGCCAGTGGAAATGCTGAGTGGCTAGTAACTTTGGAAAACCACTGGCCCCAGAGGCTGGTGAGCAAAGAACTTAATGTCAAGCCCTGTATAAAAAGTACTTTATTTAGCTGTCGTGAAGTCATTACTTATTAAAAATATGTACTTACTCTAGAGAGTATGCGTTTTCAGATAATCTCATAAGAGATTTGTTTGGGAATTGGACTACAGTTGTCGTGCTAGTTTCAGCAGCGTTGGCAGTGATGTGGAGCAAATAGTGTAGGAAAATATAGCACTTTTCAACTGTGCAGCGTTCCTTCCAAGAACCGCACATTTAATAACCATAAATGGAATCGAACGTCACTCAGCTGTGGTATTTTATTATAATGTTTTAATGAAACTGGTTCTGAATAAGAATGTAGATGATCTTAATGTAGACATAGCATTTAATTCTCTCCTCGCACACCTGGGTCCCTCATTTAGTTTTACTGCTCTGGTAAACTCTCAGACAGCACAGAAAATAATGACCCGTGTCCTTGACCCGTCTACCGCCGCGGCCGTTCCCATACAAGACTTTTACAACTATACATTTTTAGAGGAAAATAAACTGTGACATAATAATGATCACACAAGGTCACCAAAGCACCTGCTATAAAATAAAACTCACGAAGTCTCGCAAATTAAAAGCATTTACATAATTATATTCAGGAATACCATTTTTATTTGCCAAAGGGATTTGAGACCATTTTTTGTGGCTGTTACTCCCATTTTATTCTTCTAATGTGCTACAGTGGATGAAAAAAAACCATTGTGACATGCCATGCAATGTATATTTACAATTCCATCTTTATTTTCAGATTTTTCAAGTAATAAGAAAGTAACTGAACTGAACACAATTTAAAAACAACTTTATCTGCTATGGAGGAGCACAATATGACAGAACATAGATTACTATATATGTAGTAATTACAATTATTATACAAGTCAATGTGATTTGTCTGTAGTTTTTATGCATTAGATCCTTGCATTAAATGTGGATGATGCATGTTATTAATTTAGATTTCATTTAGTTGCATTACAGAGCAGTTCAGCATACTAAGTGTCAGTGCTCATGCATTTTGGATGTGCACTGATGTCATGATCAGTCATCCAGCGTTAGTTTGAGGGGTGCGCAGTGAGTAACTCTGAACAGTCTTTATGGTTCACAAATGTACTGATGACTAAATGTAATTTAGCATAGTACCAGACAGAATATGATTTACTGTAGTTTACCACTGGAAAAGCAAAATCCCAGTGCACTGGGAACTCCCTCATAACATGTGAACAACTAATCACTGATCACCCTTGACCCTAATTCGCAGGTTACTCTAATTAACAGGTGACCCTAATTATTGTCAAGTAGCCGAAGTCAACAGCGCACTATAAAGGAGGAAAGCGTGAGCATGAGAGTGTTTTCTGACGGCACATCTAAGCTGTTCTCTGTTGTTGCTGTAGTACAGAAGACCCTCAAGGGAAATAGCTTAAGCATATTTCTGCTGTTCTGCTGCTGATGCACTTGAACAGGAAAACTGCCTGTGAAAATGGAGTCCCTGAACTCAATTAAGCCAAAATTAAGAGACAAAATTAGCCTATTTTCACACATTATAGCATTTTGCACAGCGTGATTTCTCATTAATTTTTATTAACAGTTTTTTTCATTGTTAAATTGTATATTCTGTTGGTATGACGTGATCAAGAACATGAGGTCATATTTGATTTCACAGCTGAAGGTGAATGTTATCCGTGAAAAGGAAAAAGAAGACATGCCATATGAAATATTTTTTTGTTTTGTTTAGTTTTTTCGGGGAAGGTCAATACGTTTACATGACTACGATGTACTAAAAAACGGAAAGGGTTTTGCGGTTTTTGCGTACAGAAAACAACGTCGTCAAAATTATCCCCATTCACACAGATTCACGAAAACGTCTTAAAAACGCTATATTCTGCTGCCAGGCCAAGAAACACTATGTGCCTATAGACTGATCATGTAATACGCATGCGCATGCGCATGTCGTCATCGTTTTCAAATTCAAATGTTTGCATTTTCAGGCCCCCCAAAACGCTGTTGTCGTGTAAATGAACAGCCAAAACACATAAAAAGATTTTAATTTTTAATAAACTGCCCTTTAAATCCCCATGGTCAATACTGTGGTGCCGTTTACACAACACCATTTTCAACTAAAATCGGAAAACTTTTTATGTGTTTTGGCCGGTCATTTACGCCTGCACGCGAAGGAAAAACGTTTCTGTTTTTAGTACATCGCAGGGCCCTAACCACCATAGACATTGATGGGAACCCCCAATATTTAGAAATGGCCAAATTGTCCCCCCCAATATTTGAAATTCTTGCACTGCACTTCATTACACAGCGCTCTGTATGTTAAGATGACAATAAAAGTAACATTTTTAGTCTGGTCTGCCTCAGGTCTATAAAAGGGCACTATTAGAAGGGACAGCCATGTGTAGTGGTGTCCGAAATCATAGTGTTGTTGAGAGTACTCATTCAATCCCATAATGCACCACTGTGTGGTAGTCGAGACCAGCTCATTCGAGTCCGACTCAAGACAGAGTTCAGAGAGGGTTGAGTCCAGGTCAAGACCGAGACCAGAGAGGGTTGAGTCCGAGTCAAGACCGAGACCAGAGAGGGTTGAGTCCGAGTCGAGACCGAGTTCAGAGTGGGTTGAGTCTGAGTAAAGACAGAGTTCAGAGAGGGTTGAGTCTGAGTAAAGACCGAGTTCAGAGTGGGTTGAGTCTGAGTAAAGACCGAGTTCATAGAGGGTTGAGTCTGAGTAAAGACAGAGTTCAGAGAGGGTTGAGTCCGAGTTCAGAGAGGGTTGAGTCTGAGTAAAGACCGAGTTCAGAGAGGGTTGAGTCTGAGTAAAGACAGAGTTCAGAGAGGATTGAGTCTGAGTCAAGGCCGAGTTCAGAGAGGGCTGAGTCCGAGTCAAGGCCGAGTTCAGAGAGGGCTGAGTCCGAGTCAAGACCGAGTTCAGAGAGGGCTGAGTCCGAGTCAAGACCGAGTTCAGAGAGGGCTGAGTCCGAGTCAAGACCGAGTTCAAAGAGGGCTGAGTCTGAGTCAAGACCGAGTTCAGAGAGGGCTTAGTCCGAGTCAAGACCGAGTTCAGAGAGGGCTGAGTCCGAGTCAAGACCGAGTTCAGTGAGGGTTGAGTCCGAGTCAAGACTGAGATCAGAGAGGGCTGAGACCGAGTCAAGACCGAGTTCAGAGAGGGTTGAGTCAGAGTCGAGACCGAGTTCAGAGTGGGTTGAGTCTGAGTAAAGACCGAGTTCAGAGAGGGATGAGTCCGAGTCAAGACCGAGTTTAAAGAGGGCTGAGTCCAAGTCAAGACCGAGTTCAGAGAGGGCTGAGTCCGAGTCAAGACCGAGTTCAGAGAGGGCTGAGTCCGAGTCAAGACCGAGTTCAGTGAGGGTTGAGTCCGAGTCAAGACTGAGATCAGAGAGGGCTGAGACCGAGTCAAGACTGAGTTCAGAGAGGGTTGAGTCCGAGTCAAGACCGAGTTCAGAGAGGGTTGAGTCTGAGTCGAGACCGAGTTCAGTGAGGGTGGAGTCCGAGTCAAGACTGAGATCAGAGAGGGCTGAGACCGAGTCAAGACTGAGTTCAGAGAGGGTTGAGTCCGAGTCAAGACCGAGTTCAGAGAGGGTTGAGTCTGAGTCGAGACCGAGTTCAGAGAGGGTTGAGTCCGAGTCAAGACTGAGATCAGAGAGGGCTGAGACCGAGTCAAGACCAAGTTCAGAGAGGGCTGAGACCGAGTCAAGACCAAGTTCAGAGAGGGCTGAGACCGAGTCAAGACCGAGTTCAGAGAGGGTTGAGTCCGAGTCAAGACCGAGTTCAGAGAGGGCTGAGTCCGAGTCAAGACCGAGTTCAGAGAGGGTTGAGTCCGAGTCAAGACCGAGTTCAGAGAGGGCTGAGTCCAAGTCAAGACAGAGTTCAGAGAGGGCTGAGTCCAAGTCAAGACAGAGTTCTGAGAGGGCTGAGTCCAAGTCAAGACAGAGTTCAGAGAGGGCTGAGTCCAAGTCAAGACAGAGTTCAGAGAGGGCTGAGACCGAGTCAAGACTGAGATCAGAGAGGGCTGAGACCGAGTCAAGACTGAGATCAGAGAGGGCTGAGACCGAGTCAAGATCAGAGAGGGTTGAGTCCGAGTCAAGACCGAGTTCAGAGAGGGCTGAGACCGAGTCAAGATCAGAGAGGGTTGAGTCCGAGTCAAGACCGAGTTCAGAGAGGGCTGAGACCGAGTCAAGATCAAAGAGGGCTGAGACCGAGTCAAGACTGAGATCAGAGAGGGTTGAGTCCGAGTCAAGATCAGAGAGGGTTGAGTCCGAGTCAAGACCGAGTTCCGAGAGGGCTGAGTCCGAGTCAAGACTGAGTTCAGAGAGGGTTGAGTCCGAGTCAAGACCGAGTTCAGAGAGGGTTGAGTCTGAGTCGAGACCGAGACCAGAGAAAATCCACAAACAACATTAGAACTTAATTTGATACACTTTTTAGTTACAGAAGGCGTGCACAGAGGGGCTGCAGAAAAATTGCTGCCTTTTTGATGCAATGTGAATGTGCCGGAGGGAGAGAGGGCGGGTGGCCTTCTGTCAGACATTTTTGGATGGAGATGTTCAGTGTTGAGACTGTCATCAGTCGTCATATCTGTATTGATTTTTATTATTTAATTAAATGAGATTTGGTTTTCTCTGTGACACTTTTGTCCTACTTTATAAACAGTAAATATATTAAAATAACACAGTTGAGAAATAATGTAGCAATGTGACTTTCTGGAAAGCGGGATCACTACAGGTGGATGGCAGGTGGACAGAGCGTAAAATAGAAGCGAGAGCAGGCGGGTCACAGGTGTGGGAGAGAACCTGGTGGAAGTCTTTGCACTAACATTAGTCTCAAGTCATACGCAGTTGCGCACAAGAAAATCACCAATTATTGGACGTGTCAATCAAACATCAATTTAAAGAATGATTAACATACAGTAATAATCATGAAATATTTTGAATGGGACTCGAGTGGACTCGGGAATAAGTCCAATTCCTAATATGTTCGAGTACGAGTCAATAACAATTCCAAAAGCACACGATTCCATGACAAGACCAAGACCATTAAAATATGGTCTCGAGATATAGTTCAAGACAGAGTCCGAACACTGATGCACCGCAATAACAATTGTACAACTGATGTACGCTCAAAAGGCTAGAGAATACCCATAATGCACTGAGAGAGTCACGCACTGAATGAATTCCCACATCTGACCAGAAGATGGCGCCTGCAGCTGAAACAATCATACATTTTCCAAACCGCTGGTCATATGTGGCTACAGTGTAAATGTATAAATTCCTTCACAAGCTAGTTTCCATGACAGAATTCAAGATAAATATTTTCATCACTACTCGAGCTGCCAGTTTGCTAAGTTCCAAATGATTATTAAACAGCAAACACAAACCATGCAAAAGCGGCAGACCTTCCGGCACACTCAGTGTCCGAATTCACTCACTCGTATTCATTCACTCCTTTTAGTGTACCATATTAGTGGAGAGCGTATAGGGGGCAATTTCGAACACAGCCCACTTGTTTTGTCTCATGTGCGAGACAAGTATGTCATGCTTACATAGAAAACAACTGCCCATCACTGTTGTATAATTATAAAGACATAGATAGATATTGATAGAACTATTCTGTTACACTTCATTTTTTAATTTAAAGAAACAAAACTTCAGCAATGTCTGGTTTGGTTGGGTTATATGAGAGGTCTGACCGCGTCATTCACACTCAGAAAGAGTGAAAACCCCTCTCAGAGAACAGACAGATTAAAGAGTCCGACCCTTCAGGCCTCCATAGAGACAGAGTGTGGAGACTGTCACATATGTATTTGATAAAGGAAACTTGCACACACATACTCTTGGGCCGCACAGAGGAGAGAGATTACAGAAGATGCTGTTAAAAAGGAACCCGAGGCCTGAGCTGGCGTTTTTTAACCTTGTTTTGGGGAGTGAAGTCTCTGCAGATGACAAACTGGCCCGTGGCATCAACAAGATGAAGTGATACTTCTACTGTCATATCAAAAAGAGCAACTTCAGGCCCCGTCACTCTCAGACAAACAGACATAGGGAGAGGAGGAGCGCTTTATGCCTGAGGATATTTCCAGATCAGAGATGGTTTTTCGTCCGTGGAGGATCTCTGTGCTGCTCACCTGCTCAGCTGAGACCACATTGATGTCAGTGGACGCCCCGAGGGACGTGTTGACTCTCTGATCTCTGGGTCTTGGTCACTGGGGGTCTGTCACTCAGGGGAATTTTCCGGGTTGGTGCCCATGTCAGAACACACCAGGAGACGTTTTAGTTTTGAATAGCCAGATTTTTGGTGCTAACAGAGGCCCTGTTTACACCTGGTATTAGGATGCGCTTCGGTAGATTGGATCACAAATAGACGAGGGAGACACATTTCTGTGTGTTTTGATCTGTCTCTTTAGTCCACTTTCAACCACTTCTGTCCTGATTTGTTTGAGGGAGGGTCTGTGGGCGGATAAATGTATGGGGGTTTTTTTTCAGATCTTTCGATCTAATGGATGAAATAAGCTCATTCTGACAGCCGCAAGACCAGAACGATTGCTGTGAGAGTGTGTTATAAATCAGGAATGGTGTGAGAACATTGTGCTTTGTACGTTTTTCATCTTCAAACCAAACTTGGTCTTCAGCCGACAAAGTTTAAATCCCATCACATGTGTACGCATCAGGTAAGTAGGCGGAGACAGCAACATAGTGTCGTCCCAGATATGGAACACATCTGGTACACGTGGAACATGCTGGTTGCTGTCTGGGTAGGCGTCTTTAGTGGCTGTTCGAACGCATTTAACCACATGAGCGTTTACACTACAAGAGCAATCCAGTCAAATGCTTTTTCGACTGCCTCTGGAAGTGGTCAAAAGTGGACAAGCTCGAAACGTTTTCCAAATGGCACACTTTATATGCACTTTCGGTCTTGTGTACTTACAATGGCTGCCGCGTGTGCGTGTCCCTTAAAGAGCACCTATCATGGAATTTTTAAATTTACCTTTCATGTAGTGTGTAACATAGATCTAAGTGAACAAAAACATCCTGCAAAGTTTGAAATATGACAGTGCACCGTATATATAGTTATTTTCTTTCAAAAGTAAGAGTCGACTCTGAGTCATTTTTAAGAATCGTTAGAAGACCGAAGCTTTTTCTCTGACTAGATGACTTGTCAAGTTATTTGAATACGATACGCCCACTTATTGCGCTCCAAGACGCCAGTGAAAACTTGAAAACATCATGGCGACGAGACGCTGTGTTCTGAAGTTCGACTCAAAAGCAAACTTTTTTCATCTGCCCAAGGATGAGCATTTGAAGACTAAGTGGCTTGAAGACAAACCATACATCGTCGCGATTGAGTGTTTATTAGTCTTCAAATGTCTTTATTTGCATGTTTTGCGATCTCAGGAAGCTTTTATTATGGACTTCTATTATGGCACATGGTATCTTCTTCGTCTGTCTGTACCATATATGGACTACATGTGCACAGAACGCCCTCCGGCTGCCAGTATGAATTGAAAACAACACATAAGAGACTCAATCGCTCATGATTAGGCTACATCTGCGCATTTTGAGGAAGTATTGAATAAAAAATACTCCTCTGTTTAGAAATTTGACACAGACATATGAGAATCTATCAATATGTCTCCTCATCTGCACACTTTTGAACTAAAAGCCTTGAGGGATGTTGATTTGTCGCGAGTCTTCGTGAGGAGAATAGAGGAGTTTTTTTATGAATGAGATCAGCTGAGGCTCATATTACAATGAAACGGTACCGACGCGGTTTTCATATTCATAACTCCTGACACATATTAACAAATTACTGTCACTATAAGACTTTGATGGGCATTCCGTTTCTGAAAATATCTGCACAGACTATACCAATCACAACTGACTGGGTCATGGGACCAATCACCACAGATTAGCGTCACGTAAAGGCGGGGTTTTGAAAAGTGAATCACTAAAGGAATCATTTGAGAATCGCTGTCAAAACAGGTAAAAATAAATGCATATTATAAGAAAACTAAAGTCTTTTTTGTCATTGCATGCATGCAAAACTGTTGTTGGGGACTTCTAAAACAATATTTGGAACATTTTAAATGCCATAATAGGTGCTCTTTAAGACCATGAGACCTTAGGGTGTCCCAGTTGTCATTTTAGATTTCAGAAGGTGCTCGCGAGTGCCCCCTTTGCGGCCCTCAATGTACACTTTTGCAGAGCCCGCACTGTTGTGAGCCCCACAGCGGACTTCTTCCCAACAGTCAAAGCGGTGTTACGTCACGATTTGCAGATTTGTAGGAAGACCGCGAGTGTTTAGGGTGCCATTTGGGATAGGGCCTTAAGACCCCGTTTACACCTGTATTTAGCTCTGTCCTCTTGTGATCTGATTAAGAAGTATAGGGTGTGTTCACACTTGTAGTTCGTTCACTTTTGATTAGTTTGGACTAAAAACGTTTAGTCCTGGTCCGCTTAGCGTTCACATTGGCAATTTTAACACCGAAACTAAAGGCATAGGGATAAGTTCACAACCTAATAGGTCGGCTTTTATGATGCATATTTCGAGACGGAACTTACCAAACATTCAAAACAATGTTGTGTGCTGGGCTAAATGCATTCGTTGTATGTCCGTAGCTACATATGATGGTATTTTGGCCAGCTGAGAACTCGTGAAGAGTTTATAAAGTGTGTAAGAGTCAAAACAGCGGCAGAAATCCCTCCATCACACACACAAACCAAGATCTGCTGGGAGGAGACAAGATCACGACTAAATAAAAAAACACGAAAAAATAGGTATACTTGAGCACTCTATCCTTTTTAGGGTTGCATCTTGTGACACCATGTCCCGTTTTTGGTCCGTTTACATGTCTGTGGTCCGGGTTGCGTTCATATTTCATTCATACCGCACCAGGGTTTGTTTAGAAGTGGACTGAGACCCATCTTTTCAATGGTCTGGGTCCACTTGTTTGGTGCGCACCAGGGTTCAGATGGCAGCGTTCACACTTAATCAAATGAACCGCACTAACATAGCAATCGCACCAGGGTTCGTTTTAATCAAACCAAACATGCCATGTGTGAACACACCCTTAACACCAGGTGTAAACAGGGCCATAAAGTCCAGTTCATCCTGACCATGAACCGTCAACTTGTACATGTCTTAATTGATGTGATAAGCAGACAAAAAGCAAGATGAGGAGAAACTCTGCAAGATATAATTTAATTGTTTCAAATAATCCACTCATAGTAGTCAATAATATTTGGAATTATGCTGCGTGTCCTGAAGCTGAATACTGAATTAACACCGAATCACTTGTGGGTTAATTAACGTACTTAGCTGAACGCATCAAATACATGAGGTTAAACCAATTTATTCATAGCATAAATGTAATACTACAGCTTATATCTGCACAAAATGTAAATGCACAAGTTGACTTGAAATATGCCACGCGCTAGTAAGATTTTTAATTGGTATTTTTGATGCTATTTAAAATTCTGAAAATGAATGATTTATATTTTCATGAATGATTGTCGCATTTTGTCTGGTCTTGTTTATTTCTTACCAAGTGTCCCAAACAAAACTCTTGTCAGATCTATCATAAATCTAATGCCATGAACCTCAATGTAAACGTCAGCAAATCCAATGACTAGTCTAACAGTGCCATGCTAACCAGCGTGACAGCTTTAAGTTTACCAGCGTAATAATAATACTACAAAACAATTCTGTGAAGTGAGATTGGTACTTGAATTTTGAGGCATTTTCGGATACAGTACGAGTCTGTCCGTGTGTCATCTAAGGCTAAAAGCTTGTGACTTCTGAGAAATGCTCTCTGCTAATGAAAAAGGAGGTGGACTGGAAGAAACTCTTATGTCTTGCAGACATAATTCCCTCTCTGAAAATTCCTCTTTTATCTTTATTTCAATAAGCTGTTGAGCTTCTGAGAGTGTTTGAGGGTTTTGAGTGTGCCGTGGCAGGACTGCAGTGGAGTTTAATAAGAACAGTGATCTCTAATGACACTTTGCTGTGGTTGTGGGTGGTAAAGTTAAACACTATGGGGCCCCCTGGTGGAGCCCGACAAACTGCAGGAGCTCCACCCGAAAGCAGCAGTCAGCTGACAAACGTGTGTCTGCGATGAAGCCATTCCTGGCTGTGTGTATGACAAACCCTCACATGTTCTAGCCACCATCTGTAGAGCAGAAATGGACCTGGCAGAGATAGCACTGCGAGATGACAGACATCAAACCAATTAGAGGATGGATGTAGCAGTCTGGATTTCTGTAATGCATTAAAATGAATAAAATGATCCATCATTCACACCACAGCCAGTCACAATAAAGATAATACAGAATGACCCAGATTCAACCAAACACACCACACCCAACACTGAGTGAGAGACTGTGTGTGTGATTCGCTGAGTAAAGCACTCAGACATGGAGAGAGAGAGGAAAACGCAGAACAGAGAACATTAGTTAAATGTGTCTGACAGGACATTTGGAGAGAGAGAGGCATTATTCGGACTGGGACTTGTTGCGGACCAGACTTGAATCATGAGGAAAAACAATTGGGAGAAATGTACTATGGCATCTCTAGGAAGTCTGGTTAAGATATGGACATATTTTAGCTTGATTTCATTTTAAAAAGCAACATTTTTGACATGCTTTGATTTGCACACAGCGCAGGTTATAACGTATAATTTACCATTGCTCGACAAAATGTGGCGCCCAAATCCAGTCGATTCAATGGGAACCTGTGAAACTGGGTGTTTCGCGTAGTGCCGAGTTCACACTGCCCGCTTTTGACTCGCCGACAGGTTTTGGGATCGATTCAAACTTCTGCTGTGTGAAATGTGTTCTGACTGAAAAATACATGACCTACACACTAAAAAAAAAGGCTTGTAATCATAGGGGAACCTTTTTTAGTGCTATATAGCACCAATTTTGGTGCTTCAGTGGTTCTTCAGTGGTTCTTCAGAGGTGCTATATAGCACCTTAGTCAAAGAACCGGTGAAGAACCTCTGAAGAACCGCTGAAGAACCACTGAAGCACCAAAATTGGTGCTATATAGCACTAAAAAAGGTTCCCCTATGATTACGAGCCAAGAACCATTTTTGGTGCAATATAGAACCTTTTTTTTTTAGAGTGTACAGCCAATGAGAGAGCAAGATACGGGGCAGCGGGAGGTTCAGGGAGACCAGAAAATCAAACAGAAACAAAGCGCAAACATTTGCTTGACCCGCCGCAACGGTAGCACATTGCAAAATTATTTATTTACCGCAAACTCTCTTTGCAGAACACACAATCCTTGCTCCCTGTGTCTCCCCAACCATTTCCTCCCCCATAATCTTTTTTCTTTTTCTCCTTTTCACTGCACATCAGCGCACAGACATGTTGGATCGCAAACTTTCTGCAATTTATCATTTTTAATAACAATTCCAGTCTCGCGCGAGAACTCCGGTCTGACGCACGCCTGATCTTGCATTGTTTACTTGTCACATCTCACGTGTGTTTGGTTGCGAAACGTAGTTTGCGCACTAGAGAGTGTTGTACACTTGTACAGTCATGCAGTGTGAAACCTCCTGTCGCCGATCCATCGTGCAGTGTGAACACAGCAGTGACTGTGTTCAATTAAAGGTGCAGTAAGCGAGCAGCACAACACACTAGTAGCCAATCAGCAGTAGGGGGCGTGTCCACTCATGATGGGGGAGGGGAGAGAGAAGAAAGAAAGATAGCCGAGAGACATTACAAAAGAGGGGTTATGATCAGGCAAGTGTGTTAGGACCCACGTAAATATTAGAAAAGCTTTCCAGCCCTGGAGAGATTGTTTTTTGCCAAGATATGCTTTTGTTGTATAGCTCTAGACATAGGGTAGTTTTGACTGTCATTGTTTGTCTGGAGCTGCTGGAGACTAACAATAAACTCTTGCTTGTTTACTCCTGTGTACTGTATGTTCTTTTCTCCGTTTTGTTCTTCCTTGTCATTCATTCGTTATGTTCACTTTTTTATATCGAAATATTATTTCGCTTCGCTTCAGTGGTGGCTGGTGGGTTTTAAAATAGATGAGGCACAACATTTTAGCGGTCGGAGCCCCAAACAAAGGTTTTTTCAACTGCTTTAAAATGATTTTTTTGGTCACTTTTAGATAGAAAATGTAAAAAATATTATACAAAACATTATATTATATACATTATATTAACATATACAGCAAGACAATATAAATATAATTTCACTCACCTAGCCTATCACTTGAAGCAAAAATCCATCCTTCTGTCCATTAAATGTCCATGTTAAAAGAGCACGTTCGGCCCTTTGGTGAAGCTAATTGCTCTAGCCTATCTTAGCTTAGCATATGGGCGTGGGGTCTTCCTTTATTTTTAATTTGTAGCTGTTGTTCGATAGTTTGATAAATTAGTTTGCAATCAAATATTCAAAATCTCTACTTTCCATACATAGTTGGTACATGAGCGGTAGCAGTTCATGATTGTTTATGCCCAAGCTGCAACCTCACACAATCTCACGGAAGTGACTTCAACTGCAATTCATCGACTGGCCGCTAAAGACAGGCTCCAGAAGGGAGTCAAATCTGTATCTCCCCCATGTTAAAATGACCAACTTTACAGTAGAAAAAAATATGTTTACAGCCTGGTACACATTGTGGTTAATTTTTCCTGTCATGACAACTGTGAGGGGAGTGAATTTTTTCACTCATCAGAAACTCATCTGTTTAAATAATATTAAGCCATAAAGTTCTGCATAATTAAGGCCGTGGCCACTTGAGTGACAGGTGGATTGCCACTATGGTCGAGCTAGGCGGGCATGGTCTCAGCAACCAGGCACCTCAGCTCCACCCACGTCCCGCCTCTTTGCCCATTTTCAGTTATTGGGAGTGACGCGCTGCCAAGATGGCAACGGCCGGCTTATAGGCTTCAAAAATGCTCTTCAGAAACCTACTAAATACACTAAAAACGGAGAAGAAGAGTTGTGGCTAGAAGGGGTACAGCAATGGTAGGAAGAGAGGTAAAATCTCACGATAAAATAACAATAAATAAATTTGCTACTTACCAGATTGTGTTTTATTAACGCCTACACCTACCCCATCCCTAAACCTACCCTACAATAATGCAAATACAGTAATTAAATGACGCAATATTGATGTGCGCATGCCCAGTGCCCGTAGTTGTATCCAGTGTTAATTCCGTTGACGAATAATTTTCGTCATAATTTTCGTCAACAACCTTTTTTCACTGACAAAAACGAGACGATAACTAAATAAAAACTAGTGTTGGATGACAAAAACTATGACGAAAATCAACTGTCATTTTCGTCAACAAATAAAAACGAGACGAAAATGTTAGGGAGGGTCGATTAGGGAAGAGATCCAGTCAGAACGGATGTCCTGTGTAACAGATGCGCACATTTGATTTGAACGTGCTGATCTAACCGCTGGAAAACACGGCCTTACGCATCCCCAATACAGCGCTCCAGAGCGGCTCACAATCGATGAACATTAGCGCACATTTATGCCAGGCAATTGTTTATGAACTAATGCTGATGAATAATGACAATGTTTACTTTACGATGTTTATATAGTAATATGTTTTAGACGGTTGTAACAATGCATATTTTATCTCATCTGAACTTGAATGAGCAGCAGCAACTGCAACAGAGGCACAAACATTTCAAAATAAGAGTCCCGGTGTATTTCGAGCTTGTTTATCATTAAAAGTCACGCATTATATATTTGTTTTTGGTTACACAATAAACTGTATTTAATTTAATTCCCATTTAATTTATAGTCAGGAGGAAAGACCAGTATTTGACACATATTCAATAAAGTATCAGGTTATAATAGTTAACTAAAACCATTTAAAAAAACTTAATTACTTGAAATTAAATAAATCTTGACTGAAATAAAAATAAAAAAATAAACAAACTTATTTGAAGCTTTAGCTTAACCTGATATGACCTACTGACTAAAACAGAAATACAAAGTTATAAAAACTATAGAGCTGTTTTTAAAAAACAGACAAAAAAGTGAATTGAGCTCTTTCATGTATTTTTAATGTCAAAAACAAAATGATGTCAAAATGTCAGTTCAAGTGACAGTCGGTTATGTAATGCTTAAATGCTTAATTTATTACTATTTAACTAAACTCATTAGATTTTAAAATCTTATTATATTTAGTCGACTAAAACTAAAAACAATTCACTAAAATATGATTAAAACTAAATGCCATTTTAGTCAAAAGACTATGACTAAAACTAAATCAAAATTTGCTGTCAAAATGAACACTGGTTGTATCCCTTCTAGTCTTTACCCGTGCGGGACGTGGTGTGATGACATCACCGTTTCACAAAATATCCGGATTGGCTGTACACACGAAAACGCAAGGGTGTCGCTTTCAGATTTATCCACTCTGGGACCCGGTTTAAAAAAATATCGGTTTCAGGCTCCCAAAGCGGCGGATCCGTGTGGACGAAACGCTGATACAGTACAACATTTTTACGTATACAGCTAAACGCGTCTCCGTGTCGACGGGGCCTAAATTGTCTTTCTCCCTTGCCGAGCCGCCACTGCTTTGCATCAGCTATGATAAACCGACATCGACTCTTGCATTGCGTGTTCGTGCATTCTGGGGGCGGAACAATAAAGGGAGGGGTGTGTTTAAGTTGATTTCAAAACACCAATAGTGTTTCAGAAATCACTGACTGCACCTTTAAAGGGACTTTGTCACTGCACTTTCTTCACAGCTGTAGTGCCTCCTGCATGCAGCACGTGTCTGAAACCTCTCATCTGATTGCACATCACGTGATGCAGGTCAGCCTGAACACTAAACCACGCTTACATGTGACTGAAAGCCAGATTGACATCCAACCCTCAGGACTTCTGGTGTCACGTGTACTCAAATCGGAGTGTTCTGGAACAGTACTGGGACGTTTGGTTTCAGCATTGTGAGATCCAAACCCTGCTGAGACGCTGTGAGAGTTTAAATCAGCCTGCTGGAGATAGAGACGCCCACACTACACGGAGAGAGAGAGAGAGTGTTACATTAGTATATACTGTCACAAATCCTTCCAAAAAATCTCCTAGAGAAACCAAGACTAATCAGTTCTGCACTGAATGTCTATGTGCATGAGGTATGGTCGGAATAGCCTTCTTTATTGCTCATATTAATTTTGCAGTATGTGCATTGCAGTATCCTGTTTTTTGTATGCATGAGACACTCGGATTACTTACTACAACTGCCAAACTATGCACACTGCTGAGTTAAACATGTAACATAGTGACAACAATGAAGCATACTACTGTTTGAAAAGCATACTACTTGTCTCTTTAAAAAGCCTTTAGTGAATGTCCAAAAATAAAAACTGTCAAAATGTTCAAATAAAGGTAGAATCATATTATTTTACATAGTGTTTTTTTTATATTTTACAGTCAAATATTACAATACTAATATTTATTTATATTTTTTAGCAATTTTTGGCCAAATTGAGAAAAAAAATAATAATAATTTTTTGGCGATTTCCCAAAACCTATCGGCAAGTCAAAATCGGGCAGTGTGAACTCGGCATTACGCGAAACACCCAGTTTCACAGATTCCCATTAAATCTACTGGATTTGGGCGCCACATTTTGTCGAGCAATGGTAAATTATACGTTATAACCTGCGCTGTGTGCAAATCAAAGCATTTCAAAAATGCTGCTTTTTTAAAATGAAATCAAGCTAAAATATGTCCTTATCTTAACCAGACTTCCTAGAGATGCCATAGTACATTTCTCCCAATGATTCCACCATTATATTTTTATGATAATCAAGCACTATTTAATGATTGAACTTTAGTAATTAGAACTATAACTTAACCATGTATGAATGCATATTTGTCATTTTAACTAAAACTTAGGACAGGTGGTGGTGCTTAAGATATTGTTGGTCATTCAGTGATTCTGTAAAAAAAAAGATAATAGTAATAGATAATAGTATTTATTATTAAAAGATAATAATACTACTTATAATGATTGTAGTATTCATAACATAATATACAACACACTAAGGATTGATGAGCTGCTGGGTTCATGAATATTAATCATGTGTCAGCGTTTGCTCGAACCGATTTGCTGATATCAAAACAGGGACGGTAATAGATGAGAGCTAGCCAATGAGATTGTCGTTTGTGCATTGGTTCCGCCCACTACCGGAGAAACGGGCGCATTGTGCTTCTTCTTAAAAGCTGAATAATTCCAAATGAACAACAGAATATCGTTGCATAAGACTCTCTCTCTCTCGCGCGCTCTCTCTTTACGTGTGTGTGAGAAACACAGCTAGCGCTCTAAGCAAAGTGACGGCAAGCCATGCTCCTTCACGTTAAAGTTTACGGTACGTCAAATACACTGCGCACTCATTGAGCTGAACTGAAATAGTACAGATCACTTGACGGAGAGCGAAACTCTCAAGCGCTCTATCAGCGGGTGAAAATATATCTATGCTAAACTTATTCTTGGCCTCTAACACACACACTGGCGAGTAAAATCTAAGAATTTATTAGCCAATGGCTAATGATTTACATTAGTTACTCGCCCAGAGTGAAGATTTACTCGCATATGCAAGTGATTTACTCGCATTGTAGAGGCTTGTTTTAAACCACAATCACAATTTTATCAGAAAAGACCCTTTAAGGACCCATTGTTTGTTACTAGCCAGTCAGTTATAAGCGGTTTAGGTTTAGGGGGAGGGGCATTCTCATTCTAGAGAGATCTGATCGGACAAAAATCTGTGTAGTGCAGGATGAGTCATCAATTTTTTTGATTCAGTTTCTCAGAAAAGAAAGACTTTTAGTACTTTTCAAATGAGAATATCTGCTGAAGGCTACTTGTGTCAGTATGTTAGCTTAAAGATGGCTTCAGAGCCAAAAGACAACAACTGAAAGCCACAGTTTTGTCAGTATGCCATAAAAATACACTAGTATTCCATTTCAAGCTATGGTTTGACTAGCCTGTCTTGAATGTCTTCCCTTCTCCTGATTGGATTTCATATCTCCTAGCCTTTAGCACTAGGCGTCTCACTCTCCAGAAAAACTAAATGAAATGCAGTGGCAATGTCTTCATCAGACTGTGAGCACATCAGACAGAATAAAATAATGTTAAAGAGCAACACGTTCACGCTGTGGAACATCAGGCTATCGGGAGGAAATGTCTGGTGTCAGAAAGAATCTAATGACTCCAAGTGTGTGTGATGTTTTCACAAGAGCATCTTGGTTTTACTGTTTGTGTGTGTGTGTGTGTGTGTGTGTGTGTGTGTGTGTGTGTGTGTGTGTGTGTGTGTGTGTGTGTGTGTGTGTGTGTGTGTGTGTGTGTGTGTGTGTGTGTGTGTGTGTGTGTGTGTGTGTGTGTGTGTGTGTGTGTGTGTGTGTGTGTGTGTGTGTGTGTGTGTGTGTGTGTGTGTGTGTGTGTGTGTGTGTGTGTGTGCTTATGATAGTGACAGTTCTGCATGCCAGAGGGCTTTGTGTGTAAGTGTGTTTGTAATGGTGTGTGGATGCTAGCGGCAAAAAGACAAGTTTAGCGACTCTTAATTAGCCGCTGCATACTTTACACTGTTGACACACAGACAGTGTGTAAAAACTCAAACTGTGTAAAAATCAAAAATGTGTGTATAATTAGACTGCACAGAAACAAGGTAGGTTCCTGATCTAGTGCTTGCTAGTGAACTGACTTAGCAAGCTAAACTAATTAGCAGATTGCTAATATAAGCTATTCGAATTGTTTATGTATCGGACAAGAATGATACCTCAAATGCTTTTGTTGATGAGACGTAGTCACGTAGGCTATTCGTTTTAAAAGTTATCAGCATTAAAACAATATTTAGGCTATATCTCCATTAATCTTAAAGCTTTGACACTGATTATATCCAATAGAGATGTTAGTGGTGTACAAAATCTCCAGACACGGGTAAAACAGGGTAACACAGAGAGAGAGAGAGAGAGAGAGAGAGAAAGCGTGCGAATACAAGAGAACATTTTCCTTGCTTTGCTGAAAGAGACTCCTGTAGTAGAAGTGCAGAAATCTCTGAAGTGCACACACACACACACACACACACAGAGACTTTGCCTCGGGATGGAGCAGCCCTCTTTCAAAACACACTTTAAGTGCTTTTCAGGGCTGCAGCTACAAACAGCAATCTGCATCAGTCGAGACCATTTCAGAGCCTCTCTGAACTTCACAGGACTGCAGGGAGAGACAATAACAATTATTATGACTTTAAATATTGCTTGATAATAGAAAACTACATTTGTACATTTCCTGAAGGAAATATGAGTGTTCGTTCACGCTTCAATGCTAGGGTATTCATCCCTGGGTAATCATGCCTGCTGTGCAGTCGCTATAGTGTCCTCCTGTGCGACTTTTAGTGTGTTGCTAGGCTGTTGCCAGGTCATTGCAATGCATAGCAAAAGTGCTCCAAGTGGATTCTGGTTTTGCTGTGAAGTTGCTAGGGGGTTGCTCTGCTTAGCTACAGTGCATAACATGTTGTTTGCATGCTGCTGTGCAGTGCTAAAGTTCTACAAATGGGTTTTACTGTTGCTATGCAGTTGCTGTGTTGTTGCCAGGTCGTTGCTATGCATAGCTAAAACGCTTCAAATGGTTATAGTGAGTTGCTATGCAAAGTTTATTCGGGGTGTTTCTATGCAGTGTGGAAGTTTGCCAGGTTGTCACTATAAATAAATAAAGTGTGCTTACGTTTTTTTTAGCTTGTTGTGCAGTTGCTAAGGTGTTGTGGGTGTTCACAAGGGTGTTGCTATGCGTAGCTAAAGTGCACAAAGTGTTGTTTGTATGTTGCTATGCTGTTGCCAGGTCGTTGCAAAGCATAGCTAAAGTGCTCCAAGTGGATTTTAGTGTTGCAATGCAGTTGCTAGGGTGTTCACCAGGGTGTTGCTATGCGTAGGTAAAGTCTTTAAATCGTTTTTAGTGCATTGATATGCATATACTAGTGTAATAACCAGGGTGTTGCTATGCATAGCTAAATAGCACTAAATGTTGTTTGGCCTGCTAATATGTGGTTGCCAGGGTGTTTCTATGCAGTGTGGAAGTTTGCCAGGTTGTCACTATACATACATAAAGTGTGCATACGTGTGTTTTTTTAGCGTGTTGTGCAGTTGCTAAGGTGTTGAGGGTGTTCACAAGGGTGTTGCTATGCGTAGATAAAGTGCACAAAGTGTTGTTTGTATGTTGCTATGCTGTTATCAGGTCGTTGCAAAGCATAGCTAAAGAGCTCCAAGTGGATTTTAGTGTTGCAATGCAGTTGCTTGGGTGTTCACCAGGGTGTTGCTATGCGTAGGTAAAGTGCTTAAAATCGTTTTTAGTGCATTGATATGCATATACTAGTGTAATAACCAGGGTGTTGCTATGCATAGCTAAATAGCACTAAATGTTGTTTGGCCTGCTAATATGTGGTTGCCAGGGTGTTTCTATGCAGTGTGGAAGTTTGCCAGGTTGTCACTATACACACTATGTGTGTGTGTGTGTGTGTGTGTGTGTGTGTGTGTGTGTGTGTGTGTGTGTGTGTGTGTGTGTGTGTGTGTGTGTGTGTGTGTGTGTGTGTGTGTGTGTGTGTGTGTGTGTGTGTGTGTGTGTGTGTGTGTGTGTGTGTGTGTGTGTGTGCTTATGATAGTGACAGTTCTGCATGCCAGAGGGCTTTGTGTGTAAGTGTGTTTGTAATGGTGTGTGGATGCTAGCGGCAAAAAGACAAGTTTAGCGACTCTTAATTAGCCGCTGCATACTTTACACTGTTGACACACAGACAGTGTGTAAAAACTCAAACTGTGTAAAAATCAGTGTGTGTATAATTAGACTGCACAGAAACAAGGTAGGTTCCTGATCTAGTGCTTGCTAGTGAACTGACTTAGCAAGCTAAACTAATTAGCAGATTGCTAAATATAAGCTATTCGAATTGTTTATGTATCGGACAAGAATGATACCTCAAATGCTTTTGTTGATGAGACGTAGTCACGTAGGCTATTCGTTTTAAAAGTTATCAGCATTAAAACAATATTTAGGCTATATCTCCATTAATCTTAAAGCTTTGACACTGATTATATCCAATAGAGATGTTAGTGGTGTACAAAATCTCCAGACACGGGTAAAACAGGGTTACACAGAGAGAGATTTTAGTGTTGCAATGCAGTTGCTAGGGTGTTCACCAGGGTGTTGCTATGCGTAGGTAAAGTCTTTAAATCGTTTTTAGTGCATTGATATGCATATACTAGTGTAATAACCAGGGTGTTGCTATGCATAGCTAAATAGCACTAAATGTTGTTTGGCCTGCTAATATGTGGTTGCCAGGGTGTTTCTATGCAGTGTGGAAGTTTGCCAGGTTGTCACTATACATACATAAAGTGTGCATACGTGTGTTTTTTTAGCGTGTTGTGCAGTTGCTAAGGTGTTGTGGGTGTTCACAAGGGTGTTGCTATGCGTAGCTAAAGTGCACAAAGTGTTGTTTGTATGTTGCTATGCTGTTGCCAGGTCGTTGCAAAGCATAGCTAAAGTGCTCCAAGTGGATTTTAGTGTTGCAATGCAGTTGCTAGGGTGTTCACCAGGGTGTTGCTATGCGTAGGTAAAGTCTTTAAATCGTTTTTAGTGCATTGATATGCATATACTAGTGTAATAACCAGGGTGTTGCTATGCATAGCTAAATAGCACTAAATGTTGTTTGGCCTGCTAATATGTGGTTGCCAGGGTGTTTCTATGCAGTGTGGAAGTTTGCCAGGTTGTCACTATACATACATAAAGTGTGCATACGTGTTTTTTTAGCGTGTTGTGCAGTTGCTAAGGTGTTGTGGGTGTTCACAAGGGTGTTGCTATGCGTAGATAAAGTGCACAAAGTGTTGTTTGTATGTTGCTATGCTGTTATCAGGTCGTTGCAAAGCATAGCTAAAGAGCTCCAAGTGGATTTTAGTGTTGCAATGCAGTTGCTTGGGTGTTCACCAGGGTGTTGCTATGCGTAGGTAAAGTGCTTAAAATCGTTTTTAGTGCATTGATATGCATATACTAGTGTAATAACCAGGGTGTTGCTATGCATAGCTAAATAGCACTAAATGTTGTTTGGCCTGCTAATATGTGGTTGCCAGGGTGTTTCTATGCAGTGTGGAAGTTTGCCAGGTTGTCACTATACATAAATAAAGTGTGCTTACGTTTTTTTTTTTTAGCTTGTTGTGCAGTTGCTAAGGTGTTGTGGGTGTTCACATGGGTGTTGCTATGCGTAGATAAAGTGCACAAAGTGTTGTTTGTATGTTGCTATGCTGTTATCAGGTCGTTGCAAAGCATAGCTAAAGTGCTCCAAGTGGATTTTAGTATTGCAATGCAGTTGCTAGGGTGTTCACCAGGGTGTTGCTATGCGTAGGTAAAGTGCTTAAAATCGTTTTTAGTGCATTGATATGCATATACTAGTGTAGTCACCAGGGTGTTGCGATGCTTAGCTAAATAGCACTAAATGTTGTTTGGCCTGCTAATATGTGGTGGCCAGGGTGTTTCTATGCAGTGTGGAAGTTTGCAGGTTGTCACTATACATAAATAAAGTGTGCTTACATTTTTTTTTTAGCTTGTTGTGCAGTTGCTAAGGTGTTGTGGGTGTTCACAAGGGTGTTGCTATGCGTAGCTAAAGTGCACAAAGTGTTGTTTGTATGTTGCTATGCTGTTGCCAGGTCATTGCAAAGCATAGCTAAAGTGCTCCAAGTGGATTTTAGTGTTGCAATACAGTTGCTAGGGTGTTCACCAGGGTGTTGCTATGCTTAGCTAAATAGCACTAAAAGTTGTTTGGCATGTTAATATGTGGTTGCTAGGGTGTTGCTATGCAGTTTCTAAAGTGTTGTGTGTGTTTGCCAGGATGTTGCTATGCAGTGTTTTGCTATGCAATTTGCCAGGGTGTCGTTATACATATGTAAAGTGCAAAAAAAGTTGTTTACATGCTGCTATGCTAATGCCAGGGTGTCGCTATACATAGATAAAGTGTAGAAAATGTTGTTTGCATGCTAATATGTGGTTGCCAGTGTGTTGCTATGCAGTTTCTAAAGTATTGTTGGTGTTTGCCTGGTTATTGCTATAAAGTGTGTTGCAATGCAGTTGATAGGCAGTTGCCAGGGTGTCGCTATACATAGGTAATGTGCAATAAATATTTTTTAGCATGTTGCTGTGCAGTTGCTAAGGTGTTGTAGGTGTTCGCCAGGGTGTTCCTATGCTTAGATAAAGTGCACAAAATGTGTTTTGCATGCTGCTATGCTGTTGCCAGGGTGTTGCTATGCATAGCTAAAGAGCACTAAATGTTGTTTGACATGTTAATATGTGGTTGCCAGGGTGTTGCTATGCAGTTTCTAAAGTGCTGTGGGTGTTTGCCAAGGGGTTGCTATGCAATGCTAAAGTGATCCAAATGGTTTTTAGTTTATTGTTATGCAGTTTTAAGGCTTTTTGCCTGGGTTTGCTATATGTAACTAAAGTCCACTAAATGTTTTTAGCATGTTGCAGTTTCTAAGGTGTTGTGGTTGGTCTAATCTTCTTTTTGCTGTATAGCTGTGTGGTTGCTAGGGTGTTCGAGTGATTGCGTCAAAAAAGCCTACCAAATCTTTAGAACAGTGGTTTTGACATACATTTTTCAAATGAATTAATGTAGATGAAAAAGTGCTGATCATTTAGAAATAGCACATTTTAAATGTCTTTAGCACAAACAGAAGCTTAATACTTCTGGGATAATTGTTCATTCAAATCTTTAACCTTTAACACAAGGAAGAGGAGTAATAATGACGCTTACCTTAGAAAATACCACTAATTACCATTAAAGCTGACAGTTCTCAAGGATAGTATGGAAATGGAACCTGAACTGTGATGAGAAACGAGAGAGACACAGACAGAGAGAGAGAGAAAATAATTAGAGTTTCGCAGTGGATCTCCAACACTCCTGACGGTGAGAATCTCCTGCAGACCCGGATTTTCAGCTCTGGATGGTTCTATTTTAAGAGTCATGTGTCTGTTTGGCCCGGTTCCTGTGGTTCCTGTCGAGCGGATCTTCTGCTTGTGAGGCTTTACACGCCATTTCTCTCCCTGACACTCAAATTTACATCCTGCCTGTTTTCCGCCTGACCTGCTTTTCCCATTGGCTGCTCCTGGCCTCCGCCAAATGACACTAACTAAATTGAGCCTAACTAAAACTCAAAACGAGGAAACTCTTCCGATTCGAGGTCTTCTTTTCCAGTGACTTGTCCTTACAGCTGCACAATTCTGGATAAACTGAGAATCACGTTTTTTTGTTTCAAATAGAGTTCACGATCCTGAACGGACAAGAGAAAACTTAACAAAATAACATGTAATTTACTAGAGGTTCAGATAAAATGTTTAGTTAATTTGAATTAACTTTTTTTTTTTTATCGGTTTGAATGAGTGATTCAATGACTCACTCATAAATACTTCACTTGTTTCATTACTGGATGAATCAGCGTTTTTGAATGAATCTCTTGAATGAGTGTTTCAATGACTCACTCATAAATACTTCACTTGTTTCATTACTGGATGAATCAGCGTTTTTGAATGAATCTCTTGAATTAATGATTCAATGACTCACTCATAAATACTTCACTTGTTTCATTACTGGATGAATCAGCGTTTTTGAATGAATCTCTTGAATTAATGATTCAATGACTCACTCATAAATACTTCACTTGTTTCATTACTGGATGAATCAGCGTTTTTGAATGAATCTCTTGAATGAATGTTTCAATGACTCACTCATAAATACTTCACTTGTTTCATTACTGGATGAATCAGCGTTTTTGAATGAATCTCTTGAATGAATGTTTCAATGACTCACTCATAAATACTTCACTTGTTTCATTACTGGATGAATCAGCGTTTTTGAATGAATCCCTTGAATGAATGTTTCAATGACTCACTCATAAATACTTCACTTGTTTCATTACTGGATGAATCAGCGTTTTTGAATGAATCCCTTGAATGAATGTTTCAATGACTCACTCATAAATACTTCACTTGTTTCATTACTGGATGAATCAGCGTTTTTGAATGAATCCCTTGAATTAATGATTCAATGACTCACTCATAAATACTTCACTTGTTTCATTACTGGATGAATCAGCGTTTTTGAATGAATCTCTTGAATGAATGTTTCAATGACTCACTCATAAATACTTCACTTGTTTCATTACTGGATGAATCAGCGTTTTTGAATGAATCTCTTGAATTAATGATTCAATGACTCACTCATAAATACTTCACTTGTTTCATTACTGGATGAATCAGCGTTTTTGAATGAATCTCTTGAATTAATGTTTCAATGACTCACTCATAAATACTTCACTTGTTTCATTACTGGATGAATCAGCGTTTTTGAATGAAACTCTTGAATTAATGATTCAATGACTCACTCATAAATACTTCACTTGTTTCATTACTGGATGAATCAGCGTTTTTGAATGAAACTCTTGAATTAATGATTCAATGACTCACTCATAAATACTTCACTTGTTTCATTACTGGATGAATCAGCGTTTTTGAATGAATCTCTTGAATGAATGTTTCAATGACTCACTCATAAATACTTCACTTGTTTCATTACTGGATGAATCAGCGTTTTTGAATGAATCTCTTGAATTAATGATTCAATGACTCACTCATAAATACTTCACTTGTTTCATTACTGGATGAATCAGCGTTTTTGAATGAATCTCTTGAATGAATGTTTCAATGACTCACTCATAAATACTTCACTTGTTTCATTACTGGATGAATCAGCGTTTTTGAATGAATCTCTTGAATTAATGTTTCAATGACTCACTCATAAATACTTCACTTGTTTCATTACTGGATGAATCAGCGTTTTTGAATGAAACTCTTGAATTAATGATTCAATGACTCACTCATAAATACTTCACTTGTTTCATTACTGGATGAATCAGCGTTTTTGAATGAATCTCTTGAATGAATGTTTCAATGACTCACTCATAAATACTTCACTTGTTTCATTACTGGATGAATCAGCGTTTTTGAATGAATCTCTTGAATTAATGATTCAATGACTCACTCATAAATACTTCACTTGTTTCATTACTGGATGAATCAGCGTTTTTGAATGAATCTCTTGAATGAATGTTTCAATGACTCACTCATAAATACTTCACTTGTTTCATTACTGGATGAATCAGCGTTTTTGAATGAATCTCTTGAATTAATGTTTCAATGACTCACTCATAAATACTTCACTTGTTTCATTACTGGATGAATCAGCGTTTTTGAATGAATCTCTTGAATGAATGTTTCAATGACTCACTCATAAATACTTCACTTGTTTCATTACTGGATGAATCAGCGTTTTTGAATGAATCTCTTGAATTAATGATTCAATGACTCACTCATAAATACTTCACTTGTTTCATTACTGGATGAATCAGCGTTTTTGAATGAATCTCTTGAATGAATGTTTCAATGACTCACTCATAAATACTTCCCTTGTTTCATTACTGGATGAATCAGCGTTTTTGAATGAATCTCTTGAATTAATGATTCAATGACTCACTCATAAATACTTCACTTGTTTCATTACTGGATGAATCAGCGTTTTTGAATGAATCTCTTGAATGAATGTTTCAATGACTCACTCATAAATACTTCACTTGTTTGTACTGGATGAATCAGCGTTTTTGAATGAATCTCTTAATCTCTTGTAAATTCAAAAATGAAGGATACGAACGCTATAAATACGTTTAATAAATTAATTCACAATATGTGTACACACATTCATTATTTTATGCTTAATCTGGTTGAAATTATTTGACAACATTTATTATAGCTATACTGTACACCTCGGTTACCTCTCCGTTCAATTTTGTTTTTCAGAACAATACATAAAAACACCACTTGCGCACTTGAATGGTTGCAGGCAGATGGTTTGGAAAGGTGGCTTCAATATTTTCCCAGTTTCATTGAAATTCTTGTTTTATCTTATCCAGATTTTAATGTTCGGAAGTTGCAGTTTTATTGCAACTTACATGAGTTCTACTGTACTTCAGAATGTTCTTCGTCATCCTATGGGAAATAAAAACAGACACAAATGAGGTAATATGTGACATATAGTAAAAATATAAAACATTTTTGACTTTTAATTGCAGATTTTGGTACCTTGTCAAATCTGAGCACAGTCTGAGACATTAAGATCTGCTCAGAGGAGACACGTGTGAGATTACTGGGGTGTTTTTCTCAGAAGGAACATCTAAGAAGTCATTTTCTCTCCATTTAATATCTGTGATGTCTAGAAGAAATGTTCCAGACATGCATGAGATCGTATTTGTTATTTATTTTCTCATGGAGCCTGAATTATAATAAGTACTCAATAGACCAAATCATATGCTCCAATATTAACAGTCCCATTTCCTTGATAAAATGCAAATATTTTTCTAACTGATTTTCCTTCGAGAGACTGTGAAATGCAGGTTTCACAGCGTCTCGTATTGCTGTGGCATTCAGGACACCACACACACACACACTGAGCAGGTTTCTGTGATGTCTCTCATGCTGCTGGGATTCAAATGGGGAGCTTTATAACTGCAGTACTTTGCGATGACACATTTTCCTCAGATAAAAGTACATTTTCTCTGGTCTGACCTGGAAAAGAATGACCTGGTGCCCCGTCTGCTGTTTTCACATGCTGTCTCCCGCCGCGAATGTGTGTATGCGTGTGCATGGCACCAGTTTGATTTGGTTTGTGTTCAGCGGAGAGCGGAGCGATATTGATGGAATGTCCCCCATAGCCCAGAAAATTTAATTTCCCCAACAGTCGTCCACATCCCACAGTTCTTAGTCCTAACAGAATAACAGCTACCTAGAGCAGTTCTGCTTTTATACGCACATCCTGTATTTAAACGGTGAATGGTGAAACACATTGTGTAGTGTTGATAACACCTTTCAATGCCACTCAGGCTAAGAATAAAAAAAGTCCCTAGAGCAAGCATCTTAGCAACTACATAGAAATACTAAAAACCATTTGTAGAATGTTGGCGTTGCATAGCAATGCCCTGGCAACCGCATAGCAACAACATGCCAAACATCATGTGCCTGAAGCCTAAATACGGTGGCCCAGAAGTGCACAACACAAAGCAATTTAAAAAGCAAACATAAGTTCACAACACAACGAAATCAAGCCATAACGCAACAAAATCAAGCCACAACACAACGAAAAATCCACAACACAACGAAATCAAGCCATAACAACAAAATCAAGCCACAACACAACGAAAAAGCCACAACACAACGAAATCAAGCCATAACACAACAAAATCAAGCCACAACACAACGAAAAAGCTACAACACAACAAAATCAAGCCATAACACAACAAAATCAAGCCATAACACAACAAAATCAAGCCACAACACAACGAAAAAGTCACAACACAACGAAATCAAGCCATAACACAACAAAATCAAGCCACAACACAACAAAACAAAATCAAGCCACAACACAACGAAATCAAGCCATAACACAACAAAATCAAGCCACAACACAACAAAACAAAATCAAGCCACAACACAACAAAATCAAGCCATAACACAACGAAAAAGCCATAACACAACAAAATCAAGCCACAACACAAAGAAATCAAGCCACAACACAACGAAATCAAGCCATAACACAACAAAATCAAGCCACAACACAACGGAAATACTCCCGATCACTAGGGGGCTCTCGGAGCACGGTAAAGTTGCCACTGATCAATTGAGTCAGCAAGATATCAATACCACAATTAGTTTTATCAGTATGTAGGCTAACCATTGTTTATCGTTATGAAATATTAATTCAAAATCACCTACATGCATTATGCACATTATGCACCAAGCTGCATATTTATGCTCAAGAATGCACATGATGCCTAATGCTGCGAAGGGCAACAATATCAGCAATATGCAAGTGCTGTAACAAGTCTCAGTTAGTCTAGCAAATAATTTTTTTTTAAATTTTTTTTTTGCGCGTCCAATTCGCTGTGGAAGCGCGAATGGATTCAAAATGTTTAAGCGTCCAACAAGACGCGATTGATGTGTATGCAGCATAATGGTGCGTTTACACCAGATGCGAATGAAGCGTTTTGCGCGAGTTATTTACATGTTAAGTCAATGCAAAGACGCGAATAGACATTCAGCGGCGCGATTCGTGCAAATGAGGCGCCGCAAATTACGCGATTCGCGCGAATGACACGGCACAGATTAAGCATTTAACACGTAATTTGCGTGAGTTGAAAAATCTGAACTTTGGCGGATATTCGCACCGCGTTAACCAATCAGGAGCTTGCTCTAGTAGTGACAACAATGAGGACAAAATCATATGTGGATACTCGGAGATGTACGTACTATATAGAAACAGGAATAAAAAGGATCTTGCTTGGAAGAAAGTGAGTGAGGAGGTTGGACAATCTGGTAAGTTGTAAAAAACGCTGTTTACTCAATTTGAGCTATACATAGGGTGATTTCAGGGTGTTTCAAGGACACGTTTTGCCATTGAAATGACTTGGAAAAAGTGTCCCAATCACCCTGAATTCACCCTATTGAGACTACAGGCTAGTTAAAGCTGGCATATTGAGCTTATTCGCCGTATTTTAAAACAATCCATGCAAGACATTTCGCAACGAGATGAGCCAGCTGGCAGAAGCCCCTCCCATGACGCAAATTCACGTCTGTTGTGTAGTTAATGTCACACGCAAATGAAGCGAATAAACTCAAAATGTTCAAACATCCAACTACGCGAAAATAATTAGCTTCATTCGCGTCTGGTGTGACCGCACCTTAAGGGAACGTCTGCCAATTCCACCAAGTGGTTGAAACGTATAATTTGTATTAATTAAAATTACTTTTAACATTTAAAACAGACAAGATAAAATTCCGCAGCTTGATTGTATTGGTAAAACAAAAGCTATTTTAATTCATACAAATTATACGTTTCAACCACAGTCATTCGAGAATCAAGACAGCACAACTTACGTTGTGTTCATTGTTAAGGTGTGGTCATATTATTTACCATTGTACGGTGAATTTTCATGGGCAAGGTGTCCACACGATCAAGAGGGTAAAAGATTTCCGCAGGCAGATTTGGAAACAGTTCAAGCTGGTCACACATTTTCACTACATTGAACAGCTGGTTGGTTTGAAAATCATTTTTGTTCATGCACAATTTTTCTAATGTGATGATCACACCTTTACATGTACATGTAGAAAACACTGGGGAGTGAAATGATATCTGCCATAACCATATATGGACCCACAGTTTTCCTAATTAGAATTTTAAATAGTCATTTGTGTTACTGTTGCAACTTTTAAATCGCTGTCTGAAGTATTTTTAATGGAGAAACTAAACATGAAAATAAATATTCAAAGTCTTCAAAACCCAAAGTAGGTTAGTGTGAGGAGCAGAGCACGTCTTCTTAATTCATAATAAATGAATTCATAAAATGCTAAATATTAGGCCTTTAAAGGCATACTGTGATTGATTTGTGTAATTTCTACCGTAATGTTTTGGTCTTCTGATCAGAGAGAGCTTTCTGAAAGAGCTAGTTTGAGCTGACACAATTTAATAACTTCAAATCATCTCTTAATGACTCCAAGCCGCACTCTAAATAAGATGAAACATTCACATGACTTCTGTGCACAATTACAGGCCTTCATTTCATTTACGGCTGAAAGTTCCTTTGAAAATAGTTATTTGATAAAACACTCTCTGATTTGACCCCTGCAGCAACCAAAACCTAAGACAGAAACTTGAATGGGAAGATGTTATTCAGAAATAAATATCCTTACGACCTTAAAAGTGGCACATACAAATCAAAAAGTCAAAATGGAACCTTTACAAACTGCTTTTCAGTAGCACATGTGGGTTGAATTTTAGCCCAAAATAGCATGCAAGGATGCTTAGGATATGGATCCACCAAATTGTTTTTAACCAGCTGAAAACGGCAGCATTCTGCTGAAAACACCTTGTTGCGGGCACTTTAGAGTGCTTCAGTGGTGCAATGTTTTTTTCAGTGCTATAATACGGAATATCCACAGAACTGTTACCAGTATCTGATTTGGCAAATAGTTAGCTTCTGAATATAAGTGTCGACACAATGTAACGTACTTACTCTGGCACTAGTTTTGGATAAAGCCATGTGCTTGTTTTCATTTGTATTTAATTCACAACACAACCAAATACAAAAACGTGTTGCAAATACTCACAACACAACCAAATACAGACGCACACTGCAAATACTCACAACGCAACCAAATACAGAAACACACTGCAAATACTCAAAATGCAACCAAATACAGAAACACACTGCAAATACTCACAACACAACCAAATACAGAAACACACTGCAAATACTCACAACGCAACCAAATACAGAAACACACTGCAAATATTCACAACACAACCAAATACAGAAACACACTGCAAATACTCACAACATCACCAAATACAGAAACACACTGCAAATACTCACAACACAACCAAATACAGAAACACACTGCAAATACTCACAACACAACCAAATACAGAAACACACTGCAAATACTCACAACACAACCAAATACAGAAACACACTGCAAATACTCACAACGCAACCAAATACAGAAACACACTGCAAATACTCACAACACAACCAAATACAGAAACACACTGCAAATACTCACAACACAACCAAATACAGAAACACACTGAAAATACTCACAACGCAACCAAATACAGAAACACACTGCAAATACTCACAACACAACCAAATACAGAAACACACTGCAAATACTCACAACATCACCAAATACAGAAACACACTGCAAATACTCACAACACAACCAAATACAGAAACACACTGCAAATACTCACAACACAACCAAATACAGAAACACACTGCAAATACTCACAACATCACCAAATACAGAAATGTGTTGCAAATTCTCACAGCACAACCAAATACAGACACACTGCAAATACTCACAACGCAACCAAATACAGAAACATACTGCAAATACTCACAATGCAACCAAATGCAGACACACGCTGCAAATACTCACAACACAACCAAATACAGAAATGTGTTGCAAATACTCACAGCACAACCAAATACAGACACACACTGCAAATACTCACAACGCAACCAAATACAGAAACATACTGCAAATACTCACAATGCAACCAAATACCGAAACATACTGCAAATACTCACAATGCAACCAAATACAGAAACACTGCAAATACTCACAACACAACCAAATACAGAAACACACTGCAAATATTCACAACGCAACCAAATTCAGAAACACACTGCAAAAACTCACAACACAACCAAATACAGAAACACACTGCAAATACTCACAACACAACCAAATACAAAAACACTGCAAATACTCACAACGCAACCCAATACAGAAATGTGTTGCAAATTCTCACAGCACAACCAAATACAGACACACACTGCAAATACTCACAACGCAACCCAATACAGAAATGTGTTGCAAATACTCACAGCACAACCAAATACAGACACACACTGCAAATACTCACAACGCAACCAAATACAGAAACATACTGCAAATACTCACAATGCAACCAAATACAGACACACACTGCAAATACTCACAACACAACCAAATACAGAAATGTGTTGCAAATACTCACAGCACAACCAAATACAGACACACACTGCAAATACTCACAACGCAACCAAATACAGAAACATACTGCAAATATTCACAATGCAACCAAATACCGAAACATACTGCAAATACTCACAATGCAACCAAATACAGAAACACTGCAAATACTCACAACACAACCAAATACAGAAACACACTGCAAATATTCACAACGCAACCAAATTCAGAAACACACTGCAAAAACTCACAACACAACCAAATACAGAAACAAACTGCAAATACTCACAACATAACCCAATACAGGAATGCGTTGCAAATACTCACAACATCACCAAATACAGTAACACTGCAAATACTCACAATGCAACCAAATACAGAAACACGCTGCAAATACCCACAACACAACCAAATACAGAAACACTGCAAATACTCACAACCCAACCAAATACAGACACACACTGCAAATACTCACAACACAACCAAATACAGAAACACTGCAAATACTCAAAACACAACCAAATACAGACACACGCTGCAAATACTCACAACGCAACCCAATACAGAAATGTGTTGCAAATACTCACAACATCACCAAATACAGTAACACGCTGCAAATACCCACAACACAACCAAATACAGAAACACTGCAAATACTCACAACACAACCAAATACAGAAACACACTGCAAATACTCACAACACAACCAAATACAGAAACACGCTGCAAATACTCACAACACAACCAAATACAGAAACACACTGCAAATACTCACAACATCACCAAATACAGAAACACACTGCAAATACTCACAATGCAACTAAATACAGAAACACACTGCAAATACTCACAATGCAACCAAATACAGAAACACACTGCAAATACTCACAACACAACCAAATACAGAAACACACTGCAAATACTCACAACACAACCAAATACAGTAACACTGCAAATACTCACAACACAATCGAATACAGACACACGCTGCAAATACCCACAACACAACCAAATACAGAAACACACTGCAAATACTCACAATGCAACCAAATACAGAAACACTGCAAATACTCACAACCTAACCAAATACAGAAACACACTGAAAATACTCACAACGCAACCAAATACAGAAACACACTGCAAATACTCACAACACAACCAAATACAGAAACACACTGCAAATACTCACAACATCACCAAATACAGAAACACACTGCAAATACTCACAACACAACCAAATACAGAAACACACTGCAAATACTCACAACACAACCAAATACAGAAACACACTGCAAATACTCACAACATCACCAAATACAGAAATGTGTTGCAAATTCTCACAGCACAACCAAATACAGACACACACTGCAAATACTCACAACGCAACCAAATACAGAAACATACTGCAAATACTCACAATGCAACCAAATGCAGACACACGCTGCAAATACTCACAACACAACCAAATACAGAAATGTGTTGCAAATACTCACAGCACAACCAAATACAGACACACACTGCAAATACTCACAACGCAACCAAATACAGAAACATACTGCAAATACTCACAATGCAACCAAATACCGAAACATACTGCAAATACTCACAATGCAACCAAATACAGAAACACTGCAAATACTCACAACACAACCAAATACAGAAACACACTGCAAATATTCACAACGCAACCAAATTCAGAAACACACTGCAAAAACTCACAACACAACCAAATACAGAAACACACTGCAAATACTCACAACGCAACCAAATACAGAAACACACTGCAAATACTCACAACACAACCAAATACAAAAACACTGCAAATACTCACAACGCAACCCAATACAGAAATGTGTTGCAAATTCTCACAGCACAACCAAATACAGACACACACTGCAAATACTCACAACGCAACCCAATACAGAAATGTGTTGCAAATACTCACAGCACAACCAAATACAGACACACACTGCAAATACTCACAACGCAACCAAATACAGAAACATACTGCAAATACTCACAATGCAACCAAATACAGACACACACTGCAAATACTCACAACACAACCAAATACAGAAATGTGTTGCAAATACTCACAGCACAACCAAATACAGACACACACTGCAAATACTCACAACGCAACCAAATACAGAAACATACTGCAAATATTCACAATGCAACCAAATACCGAAACATACTGCAAATACTCACAATGCAACCAAATACAGAAACACTGCAAATACTCACAACACAACCAAATACAGAAACACACTGCAAATATTCACAACGCAACCAAATTCAGAAACACACTGCAAAAACTCACAACACAACCAAATACAGAAACAAACTGCAAATACTCACAACATAACCCAATACAGGAATGCGTTGCAAATACTCACAACATCACCAAATACAGTAACACTGCAAATACTCACAATGCAACCAAATACAGAAACACGCTGCAAATACCCACAACACAACCAAATACAGAAACACTGCAAATACTCACAACCCAACCAAATACAGACACACACTGCAAATACTCACAACACAACCAAATACAGACACACTGCAAATACTCAAAACACAACCAAATACAGACACACGCTGCAAATACTCACAACGCAACCCAATACAGAAATGTGTTGCAAATACTCACAACATCACCAAATACAGTAACACGCTGCAAATACCCACAACACAACCAAATACAGAAACACTGCAAATACTCACAACACAACCAAATACAGAAACACACTGCAAATACTCACAACACAACCAAATACAGAAACACGCTGCAAATACTTACAACACAACCAAATACAGAAACACACTGCAAATACTCACAACATCACCAAATACAGAAACACACTGCAAATACTCACAATGCAACTAAATACAGAAACACACTGCAAATACTCACAATGCAACCAAATACAGAAACACACTGCAAATACTCACAACACAACCAAATACAGAAACACACTGCAAATACTCACAACACAACCAAATACAGTAATACTGCAAATACTCACAACACAATCGAATACAGACACACGCTGCAAATACCCACAACACAACCAAATACAGAAACACACTGCAAATACTCACAATGCAACCAAATACAGAAACACTGCAAATACTCACAACCTAACCAAATACAGACACACACTGCAAATACTCACAACACAACCAAATACAGAAACACTGCAAATACTCACAACTCAACCCAATACAGAAATGCGTTGCAAATACTCACAACCCAACCAAATACAGAAACGTGCTGCAAACGCATTGCAAATACTCACAACATCACCAAATACAGACACACGCTGCAAATACTCACATCACCAAATACAAATACACGCTGCAAATACTCACAACATCACCAAATACAAACACACGCTGAAAATACTCACAACATCACCAAATACAAACACACGCTGAAAATACTCACAACATCACCAAATACAGAAACCACTGCAAATACTCACCACACAATCAAATACAGAAACAGTCTGTAAATACTCACAATGTAACCAATTACAAAAATGCAGAACACTCAGCACCTCGTCACACTGCTGGCATTTTAAGAAAAACACATTGTTCCCATTGAATCAATTGGAAAAATACGCTAGCCACTGGAAAAAATTCTTTGGTGGACACGCTGCCTTACAGTCCTTAAAAAATACCAGAAATAGTGTGCTGTGGACCTTTGGCAAGGTATTTTCAGTGTACAATGATTTGGGACCAATCTTGAATGCCATTTAGGACAGATAGTGCGCAAATAGTTATTCATCCCAGGTCATCTAAGGATCCCCATTAAATAAAAACCTCAAGCTAATGCGGCTGTTAAAAGGTCTACAGCAATATCATTTCCGCTGATATGAAAAACATGTCTGATAGGTCATTTGTGATTTGAGTTATTGAGATTACTAAATTAGGCTTCCTTTTAAAAATAAATGTTGTCCTTTATTATACAAAGCTGCGATAGCAAAACTAATCAAAAGATATTATAAGAAACCCTTTGTTGGTCTTTTCGACTTTGTTACCTAAATTAGAACTGGGACAGGAAAGATAACACACTCATCTGAGTGTATCCCCATCATAAATGCAGAATGAAATGATCAGCTATATTAGTAGAGTGTAATTAAAGGGGCAGAAGGGTTTGCTAACCCTGATGTATTAGTGAGAGGACAGACTGCAGTAACAGGCTGGAGAGGGTGCTAATTAACTCATGAACACATGCACATCTCGAGAGTTCGCGCAGGGTCGTGTATGTTTGTGCGTTCTGTCGTATTATTTAGTGTAAGTAGCTCTACAGTGTTGTTGAGCCATGGAGTAGTTGACCTGAGAGAGAAAACTGGCCATAGAAGAGTTTAATGTTGAAAGAGACAGAAGTTGCAATTGTCTTTTCTCTATTGTGATGTATATCCGAGTGAAATGGCTTCTCAAACAAGAAAAATGGGGTGGGACTTGATTATGTCCATGGGGATTTGATTGGATGGTTGTGGTTTGCTATTGGTTGATCTCATGTGAGTGACAGGTTGCCCCGCCCACGTGCAAGTAAACACATCATCAGAGAAGAGATGTTGCTGCTAGAGGGAGGGGAAGTTACTTTGATTAAAGATTATGAGGGCATGTAAATCAAAAAAATATAATGATGTGCACAGATAAATAATTTAAAATAAATACTGCAATGTTCCATTGAAAAAAAAACATTTGGTTACACTTTATTTAAAGGTGCCGTAGTTAGATTGTACTTACTCAAATAAATATCAATTAAAGCTGCAGTCCGTAGTTTTTCCTCTTTGTCGCCATCTCTGTTCGAAATCTGCAATTGCAGTTATTCGCGGAATTATCAACTTTACGTGAATTGTGCCTCGGCACGGCACAGCGCGGAGGAATCCAAAGAATGGTAACACTTTATAATAACTACACGCTATGAAGCATTAGTTAAGCATTAGTAAATAGTTAATTCATCATTTATAAAGCATTAATAGACATTAATAGGTAGTTTATAAATACAGCTATAAATGCTTTATTCTTGATTTATAAGCACATCTATAATGTATTTAATGATTGTATTTTCATACTTTATAAATTATCCATTTATCATTTCTAAATTAAGTATTACATTATTTACAAACCAGTTATTTAGGAGTTGTCAGTGGTTCATAAGATAATTTAGAAAGTGTAAGCAAAGGATTAATAAACCATTTAAATATACATTTATACATCTTGTTATTTAGACATTTAGTAATAGTTACTCAGTGTGTTAATAAATGCTTTATTAAAATGTATTCCTACTATAATTCATGATTAATTCAGAAAAACTAAGGCAGTCCATGTGAGAGTGACTGAAAGCTTCACTATTTCTGGCGTGATTCACAAATTACTTACAGGAACAGCCATCAATAAAACCTGTGCTGTGAACGAGTTCATTTGTTATGTCAATTTCATGATTGATTTCCACATTGAGCTGATTCGTTTCAAAAGTTTGCGCTGCACATTAACTATTCATATTCATAATCTGTGCCAGTCACAGTGCTGTAAAAAAGCCAGCATTAATATAATTTTGGAAATGCATCAAAGTGCAACAGTGATTAATTAAAAATACTAACATAGTTTGTATGATTTCATACAAAAAAAATCTTAAGTGTAAATGTAGGCCTAAACAGAAAATCTAATTCATTCAAATTCATACTTCCTGCACGATCCTACGAAGGTTTGTAAAAAATGTACATAATGCCAGCCTATGGTCTTCATTGGCTACGTCTACTTTGACCCTTAAACACTGTAGTTGTAGCTGCGGCCTGGAAGAGTTTTGCTGGTGTTTTCTGCACTGCACAAGCAAATTCACTTTTATGCACTTCAAAAGGATGGACTCGAGCTTGAATTGATACTACAAAACCAACGCCATCGTTACTGTTCGTATCACTGTGGAAGTGCTGATGAAAGTCCGGATCTGAAGTTCATATATGGTAATGGCCATTTTGTTTCTGACACGTGCTGTAAGGGGTCCACCAATCAGAACAGACTAGGCCATCTGCCCAATCACAGCAGAGTAGACCAATCACAACAGACTGAGCCATCTGACCAATCAGAGCAGAGTAGACCAATCACAACAGTCTGGGCGTTCTGACCAATCAGACCAGAGTAGACCAATCACAACAAACTGGGCATTCTGACCAGTCAGAGCAGAGTAGACCAATCAGAACAGACTAGGCCATCTGCCCAATCACAGCAGAGTAGACCAATCACAACAGACTGAGCCATCTGACCAATCAGAGCAGAGTAGACCAATCACAACAGACTGGTTATTCTGACCAGTCAGAGCAGAGTAGACCAATCACAACAGACTGGGTTTTCTGACCAATCGGAGCAGAGTAGACCAATCACAACAGACTGGGTTTTCTGACCAATCGGAGCAGAGTAGACCAATCACAACAGACTGGGTTTTCAGACCAACCAGAGAAGAGTAAACCAATCACAACAGAGTGAGCCATCTGACCAATCAGAGCAGAGTAGACCAATCACAACAGACTGGGCCATCCGACCAATCAGAGAAGAGTAGACCAATCACAACAGACTGGGTTTTTTGACCAACCAGAGCAGAGTAAACCAATCACAACAGAGTGAGCCATCTGACCAATCAGAGCAGAGTAGACCAATCACAACAGACTGGGCCATCCGACCAATCAGAGAAGAGTAGACCAATCCCAACAGACTGGGCCATCCGACCAATCGGAGCAGAGTAGACCAATCACAACAGACTGGGCTTTCAGTACAATCGGAGCAGAATAGACCAATCACAGCAGACTGAGCCATCTGACCAACCAGAGCAGAGTAGGCCAATCACAACAGACTGGGCTTTCAGACCAATCGGAGCAGAATAGACCAATCACAGCAGACTGAGCCATCTGACCAATCGGAGCAGAGTAGACCAATCACAACAGACTGGGTGTTCTGACCAATCAGAGCAGAGTAGACCAATCACAACAGACTGGGTGTTCTGACCAATCAGAGCAGAGTAGACCAATCACAACAGACTGAGCCATCCGACCAATCAGAGCAGAGTAGACCAATCACAACAGATTGGGTTTTCTGACCAATCTGAGCAGAGTAGACTGGGTTTTCTGACCAGACTGGGCCATTCGGCCAATCAGAGCAGAGTAGACCAATCACAACAAAACCGCACCAATCAGACACTACCTGCTAATTCTGATAGAAACTGAAGCATTGAACTGAATATTTTATTATATTATATTATATTAAGGTCTTTGCATTGAGATCAGGCGAATCCAGTGCTATTTTAGTATTATTTATAGCCTATATTCTATCATTTGATTTTCAGTTTAATTTTAATTTAAGTTTTATACATGTGCTTTTCATTATTTGTTTAAATATTTTTGTATTTATTTTTAATTCTGTTTTAGTTCTAAAAATGTTGTACTGAACTTATTTATTTCAGTTAATTGCCAAGGCTGCGTTTCCCATTTTTATAATTTTTTTAATTGAAGTTTTTCATGTAATATTTATATATATCTGGCTATCAGCTTTATTTCAATTACCAAAACTTTTTTTTTAATAGCTTTAGTTTTAGTAGACAATATCAGTTGAGTGGATGGTAGGAGTCTACAGATACCAGACAGGAGTTCAAGGATTTAATGATCCTACGTTCACATCCTGCCCTACAAATGACCTGCCATTAATTGAGAAGATGAAGATATCGGTCCTCTCAGAAACCAAACCTAACAAGAAACATCAATTACACTTATTTTTACCTGGTTAGAGTACCTCGTTTTTTTCCCCCCAGAGTGCTCTGCTCTGCAGTGAGTAATGTTCAGCTCTTGTCGAATCCACTGTGGCCGCTGGCACCACGCCGGTACAGAAAGCACCCTGGCCGTGAAGCTTGGCAGTGTTAGTCAGAGAAAAGTCCAGCACTCGAATTCTAAGATCATTACTGAAGACATCTCCACAGGCACACTCAGTGCCCACATTTGTGGAAGCAGAACCTTGTTCCTGAGCTTAAAGGACAAACCATCATTTTGGACGGTCTGAAGAAGGTTTTTGAGCAGTAATGTTGCTAATTACCCCGGAGCTAAAGGAAATTATATCATGATAACTGTGTTGACGGGCACACAAACCCTTCACTAGCGACTATCCCGAGCGGTGACGTCAAAGACAATAGACAGTAGACAATAGACAGGAAAAATTAAGCTTTTAAAGGGATAGTTTACCCATGAAATTCTGTCATCCTTTACTCACCCTCGAGTTGTTCCAAACCAAAGTTGTATGAGTTTTTCTTTCTGCTGAACACAAAAGAAGATATTTGGAAGAATGTTGGTAACCAAACAGTTGATGGGCCCCATTGACCTCCGTAGTATTTGATGACAGAATGTTCCTTTTTAGGTGAACAAGGGGAGAGCGGGGCACAACCTAACGCTTTTTGACTTTCTCAGTTTGGGTAAATCCACTTGGGGTTCAGAGTATTTATTATTTCCCACATGAATTGCACACGTCTAGTACAATTATGTGGTTTTGTTTCATTAATACAGTGTATACTTTTTTCTTGATTTACCCCAAAAGAATGGAAGTGAAATGTGACAACATGCCCCATAGGTGGGGTACATTGTAACATGTGGTGGGGCACAATGTAACATGACCAAATAAAAGCTTAACATGTTACCTGATATAATCAAAAAAATATACAAGACAAACTAAAATATTTTGTCAGCAAAATACAATTATTAACTTTTTTAAATAAAATAATGGCATTTTTTAATCATTAAAAATATAAGCATTTTTGAGATTGACTACAAACACATCGCTAAATACAGCTATACAGCATAGTTCAAAACATAATAATAATTAATAATTTCTAAACATTAACTCTCAGTCACTATTCACCCTTTTCTCATGGTTTCTCAAAAGAATTCATAAAAGTATAGGATATAATGGCATATTTCTAATAGGGGCTCATTGTAACGGCGTGTTACAACACACCCCATCTGCTCAACTGGGATTTAAACCGCGGCTCGTGTCTTCTGCTGTTAGATCAGCATGAAATAACTATATCAACTGTTAAATAAAAGATATAGGATTAAAATAATATCGGATTTGTCTTATTTTAAATAAACATAAAAAACAGAGACGAAAACTAAACTTAAGTAAGAAATTTACTTTTGCAATGGTTAAATACATGTTCAGTGATATCTTCCAGAGAGTTTTTAATTTTGGCGCAATTTTTTCTCTAAATAATGTCGATATGGCCATACACTAAGTTTCGTCATTCTGGCATGTGTGGAAAGGGTTAAAACATGTGCGTTACAACTAACCCTGCGTTAGATTGTGCCCCGCGCTCCCCTATCCCTTTAAGAGCCAATAAAAATAAATATAATCATTATATAATTTCAAAATAGACTGTATTTGTATCCAATGAAAACAACCCAATTCAAATGGGTTTTGAACAATGAGGACAAGTAAATGACTCGATTAAAATTTTGAGTGAACTGGCTTTTTAGTCTCTCTGGTCTAATGAAATAATGAAGATACAAGGGTAAATCTAACAGGTTAAATTATTGAAATATTTGCTTGTGGATTTTCCATTGTAGAGTCTCTTGGCACAGTTTTTCCTGACACATCTATGACCCGGTTTAACTCCACTGAAAGTGGAATGAAATATTAATGGAATTAAGTGACAATCAAAAGCTGGCAGTAATCTCAAGCCATTCTTCAACGCAGCTATTACGGCCTGCCAGAGGCTTTATTTGAGTGTGAAAAAAAAGAACAACACACATCGTCTCCTAATAAACTACTTCAGTTATAAACTACTCTATATAAAACTTAACAGCGTGTTTATTTGTGTGGCTGTTTGGGTGATATACATGCATAAAAAAATGCAATTACAGAATATAGTAAAATACTAAATATATATATATTTTTTTTAATTAATTTATAGGTATATATTTGGGCACACACTATATTGCCAAAAGTATTGGGACACCCCTCCAAATCATTGAATTCAGGGGTTCCAATCCCTTCCATGGCACACAGATCAAATCAAGCATTAGGCATGCAGTCGCTTCTAAATCATCTGTGAAAGAATGGGTCGCTCTCAGGAGCTCAGTGAACTCAAGCGTGGTACCGTGACAGTTTGCCACCTGTGCAATAAGTCCATTTGTGAAATTTCCTCACTACTAAATATTCCACGGTCAACGGTTAGTGCTTTTATAACAAAGTGTAAGCAATTGAGAACAACAGCAACTCAGCCAAGAAGTGGTAGGCCACGTAAAATTACAGAGCAGGGTCAGCGCTTGCTGAGGGACACAGTGCGCAGAAGTCACCAACTTTCTGCAGAGTCAATAGCTACAGATCAGATTAGCTCAAGAACAGTGTGTAGAGCTTCATGGAATGGGTTTCCATGGCCGAGCAGCTCATCCAAGCCTTACATCACCAAGTGCAATGCAAAGCGTGGGATGCAGTGGGGTAAAGCACGCCGCCACTGGACTCTAGAGCAGTGGAGACGTGTTCTCTGGAGTGACCAATCACGTTTCTCTCTCTGGTAATCTGATGGACGAGTCTGGGTTTAGTGGTTGCCAGGAGCACGGTACTTTCCTGACTGCATTGTGCCAAGTGTAAAGTTTGGTGGAGGGGGGATTATGGTGTGGGTTTGTTTTTCAGGGGTTGGGCTTGGCCCCTTAGTTCCAGTGAAAGGAACTCTTAATGCTTCAGCATACCAAGACATTTTGGACAATTTCATGCTCCAAACTTTGTGGGAACAGTTTGTAGACATAAATACATGGATAAGTGAGTTTGGTGTGGAGGAACTTGACTGGCCAATCAGAGTCCTGACCTCAACCTGAAAGAACACCTTCGGGGTAAATTAGAGTGGAGACTGCGAGCCAGTAGCCTGACAAGCCAGACCCACATCAAGATGTTGGGTCTGGGAACTCACCATTGACAGGGCTCAATCCGTGGGGCGGGATAAACGTTTGTCTGTCAAATTCCATCTGCACGCAATTTGATAGCGCCACAACCAACCGAAGCGGAGCTAACGTTAGTTGATAGATTAAACTCTGAAAACATCTTCCTTTCTTACGAATGACTTGAGTGCCGTTCTTAGTTCTTTCCTCAAAGAAAAGCTTAACTCCAAATCTTCTAAAGTAGCGGCCAAAACCGATTTGAAAGACGCTGATCGTCAGCTTCTTTGTTTACCTGTAGCACGCAGAACCTCCGCAACTCCGCTCCATCATTATGTTAAGCCCGCCCACCAACTCTATACACGCTGTGATTGGCCTGACCAAAGTTAGTTTTTTCCTGCTCTGAGGTCTACCGAGAGTTTCTAGACTGCACTCGCGCCAAAATAAATGTTCTGCTGCTAGGGTGCTTCTAGATTTCTAGGCTAGTGAGCCAGGCCTTCTCGTCCAACATAAGTTTCTGACCTCACAAATGCACTTCTAGAAGAACGGTTCCCATAAACACACTCCTAAACCTTGTGGAAAGCCTTCCCAGAAGAGTTGAAGCTGTTTTAGCTGCAAAGGGTGGGCCAACTCCATATTAAACCCTACGGATTAAGAATGGGATGTCATTAAAGTTCATGTGCATGTAAAGGCAGGCATCCCAAAACTTTTGTCAATATAGTGTATATTAGAAAGAAGTAAAATAAATTATTAATATATAATAAAAAATAAAATAAAATCCTAACCATTAAGACGAAAGTAGTTTAAAAAAAATTAAGGTTAAAGGAATATTTCACCCAAAAATATATTTTTTAAGACATTTAGAAGTGGTACATATGACTCTAGACATCGCTCTTTAATAACTTCAAGTCTTTTGATGTTATTTAAGATATTGAAGAATAGAAGAAGAAGGAAAAAAAAGACAGGTTTTTGAACTATCCCTTTAAAGCTGGGATATAATTGTAAGCATGTTAAATACAGTCAAAAAAAGAGTGAAATATCTGTGGAGTGAAACTGACCTGAACAAAGAATTCCAATCTAAGCTGTATTAATCAGTATTAATGAAGAAATGTAAATGAGATGGGTCTGTTCTGACTGCTACAGCGTGGGTAATTGTTCCCAAGGGTGTCCTGAAATTACCATACATTTTAAATTCCTTTTATTTATTTATTATATTTAAAAAACCTTTTTATTTAATGGAGCTAAAAGAAAGAAACAGTTATCAGTCAAACTCTAACATGTTATGTTTACTATGCAGCACATCATGCCCCCATCATATTTGTCTAAATATTCTAGAGCATTCTGTTTTTAAATATTCAAAATGTATGATCATAAATCTAATGAACACTGAGTGAAAATGTATTTGATGAATAGAAAGTTTAAGAACAGCATTTATTTGAAATTTGTCATTTTTGATCAAATAAAAGTATAAATTTCTTTAAAACATTTAAATAAAAAATAAATAAAAAAAACATTGAAAAAAAATTAATGGTTAGTGCTGCTTTTAGAAATAATGTTGTAATTGAGAAAGTGCACAAACTTAACCAGAACATATTTCTAAAGTCTGCTAAGTTGCAACACATTAAAAACAATTGACATGAGAAATTAAATTTTCCTTGATCTTTTGAAATATAAGAGGTATTTGTACCATTAAAACATCCTGCAAGGTTCAGAGCCCTCCTAATTATAATCAAGTTCCAAAATCAACTCGTTTTGATGTTGCGGGTCTGTGACGTCACACGGGCAAATACATTTGCATATGCCAGCCTCCATAGCAAGACATCGACAAATAGTTATACATCATCACACAATAGCCCCACTGCCATCCAGTCACTTAACGGCTGACATTTGCTTACACTGGATGTGAGCGTCGCGTCAAAAGCAAATAGAACCCATTATAATCACTGCGTTGTCTACACTGGACACAGTTTACCAGAGATGGGCACTCGAGTTAGTGTCTCAGACTCGAGTCGCATTCGAGTTGCATTTAATGAGACATCAGACTTGACTCGGGACTCGACCTGAAATGACTGACTTGACTCGGTAAAAAAGACTTGTGAATATTTTAAAAACAACTCAAGTCTTTAATTCTTAACTATCGTAAATGAAAAAAATTGCTTTATTCGAATGTTATAAAATCTGCTTCACATGTTGTTACGTTTAAACTGAAGAAAACTGAGGTGGGGAACCATGTGCAGTGAAGAGAAGAATTTATTAACAAAACAAATATAAACAGGAAACAAAACCCCACGAGGGGGGAAAAACACATAATCAGAATAACAAAATACAAACTTAAACAAACCAACAGAGATCGCAGGGAACCGGGAGACGTAGACAATACAACGATCCGACAAAGACTGTAAACACAAAAGGGACTTATAAAGGGGACAAATAAACAGGACAGGCATGTGACATTACCCCCTCCTTAAGGAGCGGCTACCAGACGCTCTACTAGGGATGGGAGGGACAGACCAGGGAAGGACGGGAGGGACTTGACCAGGGAAGGACGGGAGGGACAGACCAGGGAAGGACGGGAGGGACAGACCAGGGAAGGACGGGATGGACTTGACCAGGGAAGGACGGGAGGGACAGACCAGGGAAGGACGGGAGGGACTTGACCAGGGAAGGACGGGAGGGACAGACCAGGGAAGTACGGGAGGGACTTGACCAGGGAAGGACGGGAGGGACTTGACCAGGGAAGGACGGGAGGGACAGACCAGGGAAGGACGGGAGGGACAGACCAGGGAAGGACGGGAGGGACAGAACAGGGAAGGACGGGAGGGACAGACCAGGGAAGGACGGGAGGGACAGACCAGGGAGGGACAGGGGGACAGACCAGGGAAGGACGGGAGGGACTTGACCAGGGAAGGACGGGAGGGACAGACCAGGGAAGGACGGGAGGGACTTGACCAGGGAAGGACGGGAGGGACTTGACCAGGGAAGGACGGGAGGGACAGACTAGGGGGGGACAGACCAGGGAGGGACAGGGGGACAGACCAGGGAGGGACGGGAGGGACATGACCAGGGAAGGACGGGAGGGACATGACCAGGGAAGGACGGGAGGGACATGACCAGGGAAGGACGGGAGGGACAGACCAGGGAAGGACGGGAGGGACAGACCAGGGAAGGACGGGAGGGACTTGACATGGGAAGGACGGGAGGGACATGACCAGGGAAGGGAGGGACATGACCAGGGAAGGACGGGAGGGACAGACCAGGGGGGGACAGACCAGGGAGGGACAGGGGGGACAGACCAGGGAGGGACGGGGTAGACAAACAGTTCAGGAGGCCGGGACGGCCCACAGAGTTCAGGCGGCCAGGATGGCCCGCAGAGTTCAGGCAGCCAGGACGGCCCGCAGAGTTCAGGCAGCCAGGGCGGCGCAGGCAGAGCAGGACGCCTGGGCGGAAACTGGGACCACCGGAGCAGTCACGGATGGCACCTTCCTTCTCCTCCTCCGCTTAGAGACCACAGGAACTGGGTCCATCAGAACAGGGACCACCGGAATACGGGCCACCGGAGCAGCGACGGATGGCGCCTTCCTTCTCCTCCTCCGCTTTGAGATCACCGGAACTTGGTCCACCGGAACTGGGTCCACCGGAACTAGGACCACCGGAACAGGGACCACCGAAGCTATCGGGACCATGGTCCTAGGATGACTGGAGTCCAGCCGGTCGACAAACTCCCAGAAATCAGGAGTCCCCGTTCTACCTATTTCCTTAGGACTGAGAGGCATATCCAGGCAGAGGTTGAAGACCTGTCAGTGATAAAGACGTCAGACTTGACTCGGACTCCAGGTTAAAGACTTCAGACTTGACTCAGACTCCAGCTTGAAGACTTCAGACTTGACTCAGACTCCAGCTTAAAGACTTCAGACTTGACTCGGACTCCAGGTTAAAGACTTCAGACTTGACTCAGACTCCATCTTAAAGACTTCAGACTTGACTCAGACTCCATCTTAAAGACTTCAGACTTGACTCAGACTCCAGCTTAAAGACTTCAGACTTGACTCAGACTCCAGCTTAAAGACTTCAGACTTGACTCAGACTCCAGCTTAAAGACTTCAGACTTGACTCGGACTCCAGGTTAAAGACTTCAGACTTGACTCAGACTCCAGCTTAAAGACTTCAGACTTGACTCAGACTCCATCTTAAAGACTTCAGACTTGACTCAGACTCCAGCTTAAAGACTTCAGACTTGACTCAGACTCCAGGTTAAAGACTTCAGACTTGACTCAGACTCCAGCTTAAAGACTTCAGAATTGTCTCAGACTCCAGCTTAAAGACTTCAGACTTGACTCAGACTCCAGCTTAAAGACTTCAGACTTGACTCAGACTCCAGGTTAAAGACTTCAGACTTGACTCAGACTCCAGCTTAAAGACTTCAGACTTGACTCAGACTCCATCTTAAAGACTTCAGACTTGACTCAGACTCCAGCTTAAAGACTTCAGACTTGACTCAGACTCCAGGTTAAAGACTTCAGACTTGACTCAGACTCCAGCTTAAAGACTTCAGACTTGACTCAGACTCCAGCTTAAAGACTTCAGACTTGACTCAGACTCCAGCTTAAAGACTTCAGACTTGACTCAGACTCCAGCTTAAAGACTTCAGACTTGACTCAGACTCCAGCTTAAAGACTTCAGACTTGACTCGGACTCCAGGTTAAAGACTTCAGACTTGACTCAGACTCCAGCTTAAAGACTTCAGACTTGACTCGGACTCCAGCTTAAAGACTTCAGACTTGACTCAGACTCCAGCTTAAAGACTTCAGACTTGACTCAGACTCCAGCTTAAAGACTTCAGACTTGACTCAGACTCCAGCTTAAAGACTTCAGACTTGAGTCAGACTCCAGCTTAAAGACTTGTGCACATCTCTGCAGTTTACAGATGCCTGTTCAGTTTCTTACATATGCCACACATTTGAGTCTATCGACAACCAGACAAATGGAACGGTGGAAGAACGTTTGCTTTGACGGGTCCATTTTAAACAGCTTATGTCTCTGCACAGTGGATGGTGCATTGTAATGGTGTCCCGGATCCCGTCGGAGGATAATATGTTTGTTCTGAGCATTTTGTTCTGTAAACGAGGCACAGTGTAACGGAGAATTCGCAAAGAAACTTTTGTTAAAAGATGAAGCAGACACTGTATTGGATCTGACAGCAGCTCACAAACCGTAAGTAAAGGATTTCCTAATGCTTTGTCTGTAAATGACAGTTTTGTATGGATGTTTCAAAACACTTGCAATAGCGAGTGGGCATTGATACCGTTTCCTATGCAATGACATTAGCCAATCATTTACTGACACGCCTTAAAAGAGCCGCCGCCCCTTAAAAACGGATAATTTCAGACAGAGGGTCAGAATGAGGGTTGAAAACAATTGATTTTCCACATACATTTGTTTTGGGGGCGAAAAACAATTATAAGTGAACTTCAAGGGAAATAATGAGAAAAAAAAAATCCATGTCATGATCCCTTTAAAAAGGTAGTGCATAACAGTTGAACACATGACCCAGTTTCTGTTTAGTTTTGGATTAGACTCAAATGTTATCAGACATGTTGGTTCAGCAACCCCTCAGTGTAATAACCTGTTTCCCCGCGGCCTCGGGCCGTCCCATCCACCGCACCTGATCATACCGTACCTGATCATTTCCTGATTAGCCTGTCACCGCTGTGCTTTGTGGCCCTTAAAGCCTGTATATTCTCTGCGGCTGCTCCGACGCAGGTTGACATTTCCCTCCGTAGATAAGTGTTTTTCCTCCAGGCCTCAGCGGGGGATATCAGCGGCGAGACGAGACGCTGTAATGACCGCCGGTAAACAAACAGGCTGCTCTCGTGCACTGGAGGAATACCAAAGTAAAATGGAGGTTAAACGTAGTCTCTAGAACAAATTACAAACATATTTACATTAGAAAGTGCAGTTCATATTGGAATTTAAGCCGGTTCAAACTGGTCTAAACCAGCGGGGTTGTTTACGGTACTGGGTGTACGTGCGTTGTGTGTCTGACTGCAGCGAGCAAACAAAGATATCAGCTATTGTGCTTGGATCCATCCCCAGAGAAGGGAGGAAAAGTAAATTTGTTCTTATTTAACCGGAGCTGTCCGTTCAGTTCCGCCTCAGTGGGTTAAACCCAGCGGAAAGTCCTCTGGGAATCTGTTGCCGCCCTCCCGCGTTCGCCTTTACCTACCTCGCTTCCCCTCTCTCGCATTATTCATAATTTAATCTCACATTCCCTCTGTGTAAATACAGCCCGGGCCTTTTCGTCAGTCCCTTCCTGTCAGCAAATACACCGCTTCACTGACATGAAAAAATCCTGTCGGCTGGAATTTTAAAAATCATAATATTATAATTTAATCTAAACACCTTTGAACTGCTCTTCACTCTTCATTAATATGTTATAGTCCGGCCCAGACGGAAGCTGCAGACTTCCCCAGCATTTTCTGCACCGACAATCTGCGGAAAGGGTGGAAATATGATCAAATGTGTTAAACTGGGGTGTCTGCGGATTATTAAAGAGCATTGGAATCACTTTTTAAGGTTCACAAATTCACAGTTCACAAATGTAAGGCCGTAAAAAGTCTTAAATATCTTAAGTAGCACTGAAAAGTGTAGCCTAGTTTACGGAGGTCTTAAATAACACTTTTACTATGGCAGTTTCACGCAGGCTCTGAGATAAAGATGCAGTGCTACATGTAAATGAAGTGCTATTAAAGACACCTTAAATTTGTCGTTGTCACCCGGTTTGGTTTTTTATTGGCTGTGCATGAAAATTAAGAATCAACTTTTGAGCTAGAAATATACTTTGCTGCATTAAAGTTAATTAATTTTCATGGTAGGCTATATGTGATTCAGATTCTGTACTGCCTTTGCACTGCACTATGGTTATAAACTGCATTTTTATACTGATTTATACGGTAACCACTGCAGCAGAACATAAATAAATAAATAAAATCACCATTTTAAACTTTCGTAGAATATTATATCCCACTAAAAATATCAGGATATTTTTCTTTATCTCCCAGCCATCTTTAATCGCCATTCATATGATATTCAACATATCAATGTTGTGTTAAAACGTAACTATTTAATTAATAAATATTATTATATTACTATTTTTATCTCAGTTTTATTACTAAATTAGTCTTTTAAAATCTGCATTAAAAATCGTATCTTTATCTTATCTTTTTTTTATTATTATTATTATTTTATATTAACTCTTCCTTCATGCCATTTCGGTATTAATGGCAAATAGAAAATAAAATATAAATAATAATAAGCAGAAAATAAATAAAATCTCATTTTTAAGCCTTCATAGAATATTACATCACTAAAAATATCAGGATATTTTTCTTTATCTCCCAGCCATCTTTCATCACCGTTCATATCCAACATATTATTGTTGTGTTAAAACTTAACTAATTGATAAATATTATTATATTACTATTTTTCTAATGTTTCATTACTGTAAAATCTTAAAAATCGAATATTATCTTTTTTTTTTTAATCTTATATTCCATCTTCCTGGTAGCTGAAAGCATATTTTTAAGCCATTTCAGCATTAAAGGCTGTATTCATGGCAAATATAAAATAAAATATAAATAATACAACATTCAATTAAACTTCTGACAATATTACAAAATCAAATATATAAAACCTTTCAATTTAATGTTAATATTTAATATTAGTTATAAAAACATCTAATAATTACATTTCTCAATACAACCATTTTTAATGAAACTATTAATTTTATTCAGCATGAATGCATTTTTATCATAAATGCTGTTCTTGGTGAGCAAAAGAGTCTTCTTTCAGAAACATGGAGAAAAAAGCGTATAATATAGCTACGATAAAACACATTTCTTACCTATGAAACGCATTTAAACTTCAAAAGAATTGTATGACAATTAATATATCGCAAACAAAACAACTTGAATTATTCTGTGTATATGTTAACTTGAACTCTACCTTTAAAATGAATTGCGAGGATTCGCCAGTCTGGGTCACATGACCATAAACGATAAGATTACTTCCTTGAAGTGACTGTTGCACGTACCACTCACTAGCCCTGTCCCAAATGGCACACTTCATGTGCACTTTCGGTCTTGTGGACTTAAAATGGCCGCTGTGTGCGTGTGTCTGTTAAGTCCACGGGACCGCAGGGTGTCCCATTTGTCATTAGGTCTCAGAAGGGTGCTCGCGAGGGTCGATATGCGCCCTCGATGTGTACTTCTGCTGAGACCGCACTGGCTCGGGTTTAGAGTGCCATTTGGGACAGGGCCACTAACGCTGCATTGACACGGGGCGTCGGCGTTAACACTTCTCATTTACTTTGAATGGGTGACGTCATGCGTTGCCGAACTGAATCGTGGGTTCCGTCGGGTCGCAAGTGGCAGAAGTTGAAGATTTCTCAACTTTTCAAGCGCCAACGCAGGCGTCATCCAATCAGATCGCCCTATGCATATACCCTAGAGCAGATGCTAGCCAACTGCATTCATTTAAAACACAGGTGAATGAAGAACGATCAAAATGGAGGAAAAACTGACCAAATCTTTGTATACATACCGGGACACAAATCGTAGAGACGGTTGGTGAATCTGGTATGTATCGTGCTTGTATTGTGTCCGTGTACTCTGTTTATCAT